>NC_059172.1:70053459-70246711 GCF_019923935.1 Bubalus bubalis | reverse complement strand
TCAGAGCTTACTCAACTCATGTCCATCAAATCGGTAATGCCATCCAACCATCTCATCCTCTGTCATCCCCTTCTCCTCCCACCTTCAGTCTTTCCCAGCATCAGGATCTTTTCCAGTGAGTCAGTTCTTTGCATCAGGTTGCCAAAGTATTGGAGTTTCAGCTTCAGCATCAGTCCTTCCAATGAATATTCAGGACTGATTTCCTTTAGGATGGACTGGTTGTATCTCCTTGCAGTCCAAGGGAATCTCAAGAGTCTTCTCCAACGCCCCAGTTCAAAAGCATCAGTTCTTTGGCTGTACTTAGCACATTGTGAATGCTCAGAATATCTGCTGGATAAATGAACAAATGAGCATTGACACAAATGAAATCATTATCAGTTGCTTCTTATCAACTGGTTAAAATTAACATGTTATATTCTTTTAAGTATAGTAGTATGCAGTTCCACTTGTGATGAAAATGTATCTCACATTTAAACCTTGGCCAATCCAGAAAATATTTTTGTAGGCAAAATAACTATTTCAGACCTTTAAAGATAAATCAGTTGATAAATATATCAAATAATGATTTATAAAAATAAATCATATTAGTAATAAATCATTCTCTATCTCCAAAGTCCCTTTGTACACTTTTAGTTTATTTTTCTCTCCCATATTTTCTTTGAATTTGATGTATTTTTTGAAATAAATATATATAAAAGACTCCACTTATCTCCCTATTGACGTTTTTCCCCTCAAACCTGTGATCTGTCTTCACAATCAGTTCCTCTAACTGCTTTGTTTATTTGAAGTGATCAGTTGTCAAGGAAATTGCCTTTCACATACTGGTGCCTTAGGCTGTGTTATATAGAGAGTATTCAAATTTTCATTTCCTATAATTTACTAAGACTAGCAAGGAGAAGAAGTCTGTCATTTTCTTCTAAATTATTTTTCTAGGTAAACCCAGATGATGGTTGATGCAGGCAAGAAATACTAATATTAGAAATTCTAAACTGTTTCTTTTGACATGGAATCTTCTAATGTACTTCACCAGCAGATTGAGATCTCTTTGTCATCCCTTCACAAATATAACCTAGATGATTAGTTCTTCCTAAAGCACTAGCAGTTTAAGATGATCATTATTTAATATATTTATCTCAGTAGCACCCTGAAAATTGTTGGAGATTGTGTGCCAAACTTCTGAGGGGCAGGGCCCATGTCCATCTTGCTCACCCTGTATCTTGAGGCTACCACAGTATCTGGTTCGGTTCTCAAAAGATTGTTAAATACTTGACTGCTTCCTAATGAAGTAAGGGATTCAAATACTTTTTTGTGTTTGGTAGGCTCTTGGATTGTAAGGAACAAAAAGATTCAGGCTACCTTGCAGAGAAAGAAATAGGGAAAAAGGGAGTGGAGAGAAGGGCAAGCTCAATGTTAACACTCCTTTCCAGGAGACGTCTGTTCCCCTGTTCTTCAGTTTCTCACTCAGTCTTTATAATATTCATAAACCAAAGCAGAGTTGCTGTTTTTATGTTACGACTTTGGAGGGCTTATTTCATAAACTTATTACTTTTATTATAGAAAGTCAAGTGGCTGTTCCTCCTGTCTCTTCTCCTGGTAAGAAGCATTTCAAAACCAGAGAGCCTGCCTCTGACTCTTCTTGCTCTTCCTTATGCCTACAGAGGAGGAAGTTTGTTCCTGATGGGAATTTTTCTGACTTATAGATGAATGTACTTAAATGGGGACACAAAAACAATATTTTTAAAAAAGTTGAAATGAACACAGACATGCCATTGGTGATCTGGCAGTTATTACTACTAAGTAGAATAGTGATAGAACAATAAACATTATTATAGTCTCCATTTCTCAGGTGAAATTAACCTCTACTTCTCCATGTTTTACATTTTTCTTACCCAAAGCTTCAGAGGTTTATATTAGATATGCTTATTCCTATTTTATTCAGAAAGAAAAACAGAAATCAGACCATTGCTTTAGGAGGTTGTGTGTAATACTCTTAGAATCCAACTTTTCCTTTAGCTTCAAATTGAGGTTCAACAGTGTGCTAGTATACTGTTAGATATGATTTTATTACGGAAGCTGATGGTTTCCAGTCATGTCACATATGGGCTAAAAAAATCTCTGGTGCTATAGAGTACGACTGAGGGAAATAACATTTGAGGAGCCTGCCTGTGTGCCCAGCACCATGGTAGGAGCTTGTCTGTCGCGTTATCTTGTTCATGCAATGACCCCATAGGTTGTTTGCTGTTGTTGTTGTTATTGTTGTTGTTTGTTATGGAGCTGGAGGGGGCGGAATCCAAGACCTAACACTTTGAGTTTACATAATTCTATTTACTTATTCCATTTATTTTATACTTTAGCAATTTATACCAATTTAACTTTTCATAGAAAGTCATCATTAATACATAAAACTTTTCTTTTAAAAACAGGATAAAAGAATCAGAGTATCTCAACCCTTGACAAGAGGACCAAGTGCCTTTATTCCAGAGAAGGAAGTAAGTCAATCTGTCTTAATATATATAAAGTGATTTTTAAAATAACTCAATTGTGTCAAAGAATATCTGCATTTTTTAATATGGAAGTAAACATGTGTTTTGCTCTTATTCTTATTTGTCAGAAAACCACAGAAGTATTTTCTTTTCAACTTCACTTGAAAGATTGTATGTGTAATAATCATCTTATTTGGAGTTAGACAGTACTGCAAGTTTAGAAAAATATAAATTTTACCGTATTTGATTTCAAATATAGCATTTCTGAACAAAGCTGCTAACAGTAATAAAACTTAATATTATCATATAGGTTTAAGGTTTTAAAATGGCCAGTGTTTCATGGTGATTATAGGTTACATAAATGTTAAGAAAAGAGATTTTAAAGTGAAAAAGTAAGTTTCCCAACTAAATCTATTGAAGAAAACATGATATTCAGTTCAGTTCAGTCGCTCAGTCGTGTCCGAATCTTTGCTTCCCCATGAACCACAGCACACCAGGCCTCCCTGTCGACACATCACCAACTCCCGGAATTTACTCAAACTCATATCCATCGAGTTGGTGATGCCATCCAGCCATCTCATCCTCTGTCGTCCCCTTCTCCTCCTGCCCCCAGTCCCTCCCAGCATCAGGGTCTTTTCCAGTGAGTCAACTTCACATGAGGTGGCCAAAATATTGGAATTTCAGCTTTAGCATCAGTCCTTCCAATGAACATCTAGGACTGATCTCCTTTAGGATGGACTGGTTGGACCTCCTTGCAGTCCAAGGGTCTCTCAAGAGTCTTCTCCAACACCACAGTTCAAAAGCATCAATTCTTCAGCATTCAGCTTTCTTTATATTGCAACTCTCACATCCATACATGACCACTGGAAAAACCAGAGCCTTGACTAGACAGACCTTTGTTGGCAAAGTAATAATCACTAGTAATTAGTCTTTTCATTTGGTTCTAAGTCTCTGATGAGACAGAATGTCAGAGAATCTCCACTACAAGCTGCACTTTTGATGAAGCTGGGGGAGTCAAGATGGTAAATGCAGAAAGAATGTTTGTGAAATGACACAAAAATATTATAAGAAAATTTGCATGCCTGTTTAGTGGGTATACATCTCTATGAAAGATCACAGCAATGTTTAGGACCTGGAGATTCCTAGCTGCCTTTAACTTATACTTGGGCTAAGAAAAATTTAAGGCCCACTAATTGAATTTTTCTCTGCTTAAAGGAGTTATTAACTCATATTAACCATGGTTATATATTGGTTTACTATTGATTGCAAAAAGGTATCATTTATCTTAAAGCACTAGCATTATTCCTATATTGTTCAGAAATTAGTCAAGATATATTTGAATACCTATGATGTTTCAGGTATCCCTTAAAGAATGAGTAGAATTTGAATAATAATACATGTCAGGTCGCACTAGAGTCAGCAGTTCCATCATGTTCATTTTGACCTTTTAGTGACCTTGCCATTTCCATGAAACTCCAAAGTTACCTGTAATGTTTCAGGAGCTCAGGGACTGTAGGTGATCATGCATTAGAGAAACTGCTGGGCTTGTCCTGTTTCCCTCATAGAGCACACGGCTGCTCTTAGCAGAGTGATTGCCTAATACATATATAAAGGCTTCCTGAAATGCTGCCATTTACACAGAATGTATTTGGAGACAATCTGGTTTGCAGAAGCAACGGCTGTTTTCAGGCTCTGTTGCATCATAAGAACCTATTAATGTCTTTTAGGCATCAGTTAAGCAGAAGAATCTTCTGCTGGAAAACAAAACAAAACAACAAATATTCTGTCCCTAATTATATAGAGTTTATCATGATCCATTCCATTTTTAACTGTCATCTTGGTTCCCTGTAGTTGACAAAATGGGAGGACATGAACAAATGGAAATACATTTGGTTTTATAGTGAGCCAAAGTGGAATTGCCTTTTTTTTACACCATTGTAATTAACATTTCCTCACAATTAACACTTTTCAAACATTACATTTCCTTTGGGATTAAATTTTCCTCCATCAATAGTGCCTTTGTATAATTTGTACTTATCTTCAGAAGAGATTGTGAGGCCAGCCCTGAAAAGTAAACAGAGCTTCTTAAGAGCAGTGTGGATCTTTAGAAAGACCACGAGTCTAGATTTGAGGAGACCTAGATTCTAGACCCAGAGAAGGCAATGGCACCCCACTGCAGTACTCTTGCCTGGAAAATCCCACGGCCGGAGGAGCCTGGTGGGCTGCAGTCCATGGGGTCACAAAGAGTCTGACACGATTGAGCGACTTCACTTTCACTTTTCACTTTCATGCATTGGAGAAGAAATGGCAACCCACTCCAGTGTTCTTGCCTGGAGAATCCCAGGGACGGGGGAGCCTGGTGGGCTGCAGTCCATGGGTTCACAAAGAGTCAGACACGATTGAGCGACTTCACTTTCACTTTTCACTTTCATGCATTGGAGAAGGAAATGGCAACCCACCCCAGTGTTCTTGCCTGGAGAATCCCAGGGACGGGGGAGCCTGGTGGGCTGCCGTCTGTGGGGTCGCACAGAGTTGGACACGACTGAAGTGACTTAGCAGCAGCAGATTCTAAACCAGGCTCTGCTATTAAATAGCTGTATGAGCTGAAATTTAATCTTGAGTCTGTTACCTTATCTAAAATAAGGGACAAATTCTTCTTAAGTCTAGAACTCTAATTCTAAAATGCCAATAAATAAGGAACCAAGCCGAGAAACACACATCTGATGTTCATTGATTCCCACTGAAACAAGTCCTTCCATGGGGTGCTAATAAGCTCTTAACACCTTCAGAAGCCAATTGTTGGTATGATGCCCAAGCTGTCATTGTTTATAAACCTGTATGTGAATAATCTATTTTTGAAAAAGTCCTTTTGATTTTCTCAGATGCTGCACGTCCATTTTAATAACTTACATTGTTTCTAGTAATTAATATGATAGGCTCAAAATGGGAATCTAGTATCCTATTAATTTTTCAATTAGCACTTTACTACAAATTATCCTATTTTTCTTTGTCACCAAAAAAGACTGCAGAAAGCTTTTTTAATGTTGAATAACGAAAACAAGCAAGGGATCAGACTGAAAAATGTCTGTCCTAAGATATAGTCATTAAGTGTGTTCATAGGCTATTTTTGAGAGAAAATTCTAAATGCTTTCCCTCCCCACGAATCAGTGTGACAATAGCCAGGCAAGCAGGCCCTGAAAATTTTTGCCTTATGTGCCTGGCAAAGCAGATGGAAGCTTCTTTTCTCCAACTTCATAGCTGTGTGTATAATGTTTGATAATTTGACATTTGTTGTTTAATAAATTGTGGTCCCAGAGCCAAAAATGAATGGTGCTTTCATTTTCATTTCTGTTTCTAGTATGAAAAACTGCGTTATTTCAGTGTCTGTTAATGTCAAAAGGACCTTCATCGGCTTCAGTCATGGAATAATGCATGTAAACCACTGGTGTGTTTACTTCTCAGCCTTGATTTTGTTTTGTGTTTCTTGGTTGAAAGGTTGTCCAGGCAAACACAGTGGATGAACGTACTAACTTTCTTGTGGAAGAATACTCTACATCCGGTCGCTTGGATAACATCACCCAGGTCATGAGCCTGCACACGCAGTACCTGGAGTCCTTCCTGAGGAGCCAGTTCTACATGCTGCGCATGGATGGCCCCTTCCTCTACCGCACCGGCACTACATCGCCATCATGGTATGCTCACTTACAGTTCCTGTGTTCACGTGACTTGGTCCCCATTTAGTCCCTCTCCCTGCTGGTATTACTTGTGGTGCAGAGCTAAGTATAATCGCACGGAAACAACAACTCAAGAAGCTTGTGACCTTTTGGATTTCAAATCCACTGGTTACATTTTGAATGTTGTAACTCACATAATATACTGAATGTTTCTGATTTAATTATTAGTAAAGTTTTCCATGTTTAATCTCATGATTAAAGATGTTTATAGGGTCGAAAGTACTGTTCCTGCTGCTGCTGCTAAGTCGCTTCAGTCGTGTCCGACTCTGTGCAACCCCATAGACGGCAGCCCATCAGGCTCCCTCGTCCCTAGGATTCTCCAGGCAAGAACACTGGAGTGGGTTGCCATTTCCTTCTCCAATGCATGAAAGTGAAAAGTGAAAGTGAAGTCGCTCAGTCGTATCCGACTCCCAGCGACCCCATAGACTGCAGCCCACCAGGCTCCTCCGTCCATGGGATTTTCCAGGCAAGAGTACTGGAGTGGGGTGCCATTGCCTTCTCCGAAGTAATGTTCCTAGTGTCCCTCAAATTTTCCTTTTACTCCTGATAGTTTTCTTTCAGTATTAATATAAAACAGGTTGGTTGTGACTTTTTTATTTAGTCATTCTGTACATGAAGAATATCACTAATTTGGCTAAATAAGAGCAAAGTATTAGCCCTAGGCGACTCTGTCAGAGAAGAATTCCTAAATAAGTTATACTACTACTAAGTTTAGTACTTGGTGCAAGCTAGTTAACTAGTTAATTAGAAATTGGGATGATGGACAGCAGGAGTAAGAAGGTAGAAACAGTGCTACAGTTGGACTGTTGCTGGAGAAAAGAACAAGATGCAAGTGCAATATATTTGGAGAAGTTAGGGGAACATCTGGGCTGGCAGAGTGATCAAAGCCAGCCAGGAGTTAGTTTTTATCAAGTTTAATTTGTTTATGCTCTCACTGAAGTTTTAAACAACAAAAAAGGGCTGCATCCTGTGTTTTATTAAATGATGAACTTGACTAAGATTACTCAGCTTAAGGTTTTGACGACACTAAGTCTGAAAGCCAACTTAGAATGGTCACCAACAAAGAAATAGGATGTGGAAAACAGAGTAAAACAGTACTATTTAACTGAGAAGCAGCCCTGAGGAAACGAGCGGTGAAAAGTCTGTTTTTCTTGGATTTACCAGTTTATCAAGGCTGATTCTGGCTTGCCTAGGAAAGAAAGGGTCAGTGAGCTTCAGTTTCATCTCAATAGGAGGATGGGCACAGATAAGGCTGATTCACAGTTATCTCAAAGGGAATAAGAAAAATACTCAAACTAGTATATATTCTGAATTGGTACAAGTTAATCAGATTTTATTGTGTTTTAAATAGAATATAGTTGATCTTACTTACCATAATGAAATGAACATATACTTCCTTCACATAAATAGAAAATGGGTTCTAGATTGACCCCTACCACTTCTGGATGAGGAAGTAATTGGCTTCATGTGACATTTACTTATATGTCAGCTTTATGTATCAATTCAAGAATCTATGACAACATTGTGATGAAAGTTTTAGGAAGAGCATTCTCTAAGAAAAGAATTATTAGCTATAAAAATGAACTTTTTTTGTTTGTTTGTTTTTTATTTTTTTTATTTTATTTTATTTTTAAACTTTACAATATTGAATTAGTTTTGCCAAATATCGAAATGAATCCGACACAGGTATACCTGTGTTCCCCATCCTGAACCCTCCTCTCTCCTCCCTCCCCATACCCTCCCTCTGGGTCATCCCAGTGCACCAGCCCCAAGCATCCAGTGTCGTGCCTCGAACCTGGACTGGCGACTCGTTTCATACATGATATTATACATGTTTCAATGCCATTCTCCCAAATTTCCCCATTCTCTCCCTCTCCCACGGAGTCCATAATGACTGTCCTAGTAATTGTAGAATAAAACCGTACCATGACTGTTTTATCCACCAAATCTTTTCTTTGTGTTGTAGGCTGCAGCTAGACATCAGTGTTCTTACTTAATAAACATGCATGTGGATGAATTTTTAAAGACAGGAGGTATTGCTGAATGGTTGAATGGTTTGCAATATGTACCACAAAGACTGAAAAATCTTAATGAAATAAACAAGCTGTTAGCACACCGACCCTGGCTGATCACAAAAGAGCACATTCAGGTACTGAGTATTTCTTTAGGGGAGAAAGAAATTTTACTAATGATTCTTAGAGTTATTTTCAGTTAAGTATTTTGCCTAAGACTTACTTTGAAATACTTGCATGTTAGGAATTTGAAAAAAAAAATAGTGTATTGAAATGTGTAGAAAATGTAAGTCATTGGGTTTAAGTTAAATATAAGTGAATACTTCTCTGTAAGTGAAAGTCACTCAGTCATGTCCAACTCTTTGTGACCCCATGGACTATACAGTCCGTGGGATTCTCTGGGCCAGAATCCTGGAGTGGGTAGCCTATCCCTTCTCCAGTGTATCTTCCCCACCCAGGAATTGAACAGGGGTCTCCTGCACTGCAGGTGGATTCTTAACCAGTTGAACTACCAGGAAAGCCCACTTCTCTTTAAGTAATCAGTAATTAGCAAATAGCTATAAGAAAAGTTTGATTTCTATTTTCAAGCAGTAGGCAGAACAAAGAAATGCATTAGGAGGATAACATACATAGGTTCTAGTCTTTAACTCTTAACTACAAAGTATGGTGACCTTTAGTAAGTTAACTTTTGTGGCCTTGGTAGTTCACCCTTCTATAAATGAGATGCCTAATGAGTTCTAAACTCTTTGCAGTTCTAACATTTCATAATTTTAAGATTTTGAAAAAATGATTTTTCAGATAAAAGTGATTTGCCAACTGATGTGTATATACTTACATGCTTCTAGACACTAGAACTTAGATAAGAAAGAGAACTGTGATTGGCTGGAGCACTTGCCCTTCAAAAGCAGCATCTGTTAAAAGCCTCCAGGATGAGGTTGTTGAATTAATGCTTCGCACCATGCTTGGCACTATTCAGTTAGTAGGAGTCATCAGCTAAATGATTATCAGCAGAAGCCTTAGGTACTTAAAATCCCTTCTTCCAATGCATTAGAAATGTTCTTGGTTTAGTTTTTCCCCTCATTTTGTTAGTTATTTGCCCAGTTAAACCAAACTTAGCTTTGGTCAGTCTGTGTACTCTCAGATTTGTATTATCTATTAGGGTCTGTTTATAAAATATGAACAAAGCTATAGCAAAAATGTGCTAATTTATAATAGCAAATAGAAATTTAGAAGCAATTTACATGTGTAAGGAAATGTAACTGTAGTTCTGGGCTACAATATGCCCATGCTTAATAATTAATTGAAGACAGTGGAGCCTCATGAAAATCAAATTTTTCAAAAAGTTTGAAAAGCAGAGAAAAATGGATGTATACTCTGATTATTTAATTATACTTTGAAAAAAGAAGATATGTAAAAGTTACATAAAGTGGTAGAATATGATTGATTTTCCTTTTTTTCCCCCCTGAGCTTTTGGTAATGTATTAAATTTGTATGTAGTTAAATAATGAGAGTAAAGCAAAAGCAGTTTTTTGGTTTTAGTTTTTAGATGTGAAGTGAGCCAAGTGAAAGTTTTAGATTTGAGAACAGATCCCCATACACACACTGAAAGATTAATTAGATAAAGATTGATGGGGAAAACCTTGAATGGATTAATAGCTGGAATTGTAATGATTACTGTGTTTAATGGCTTCACTTATGATTCCAACATTCATCTGGAAAAAGTGAAAGTGAAAGTCATTCAGTCATGGCCACTTTGTGACCCCATGGACTATACAGTCTGTGGAATTCTCCAGGCCAGAAATACTGGAGTGGGTAGCCTTCCCCTTCTCCAGCGGATCTTCCCAACCCAGGAATCCAACCTGGGGCCTCCTGCATTGCAGATGGATTCTTTTCAGATGAGCTATCAGGGAAGCCCATTCATCTGGAGGATCCAGTAAAATAGCATGTAAAAAAAGTGCTCTGATATTTTTATTTTTTTTAACTTTTTATTTTGTATTGGATTATAGCCAGTTAACATTGTTGTAATAGTTTCAGGTGGATAGCAAAGGGACTCAGCCATACATATACACATATGCGTTCTCCTTTAAACTCCCCTAGCATCCAGGCTGCTGCATAACATTGAGCAGAGTTACCTGTGCTGTACAGTAGGACCTTGTTGGTTATCCATTTTAAATAGAGCAGATTTTTTTAAATGTCCCTTCAAATGTGAGGTAGTTTTCTACAGTGTCTATCATCTGCTGTAGGTTCTTCCTCTGTCAGAGACGATATCCAAGACAATTAAAAGTTGACCTACTGAATTAAATATTTATGTTATTTTTAAGGTAGAGTCTGTACCTTTAAAACCTTCAAATAAGTGGTCTTGCTAGAGAAACTTTAAAGTCCCTTCTAGCATCAGTGTTCTTGGATTCTCTAAAATACCTTATTAAAATAGCATAATATAGAAAAATGCTTGGAAACAGAAACTCCAGTATATGTATAAGGAATTTCAGAGAAGCTACAATGTAATTCTATTGTTAGTTTTGATAAGTTTAATGTAATATTGTTTGACCAAAGCTGTATCTTTAATATATGAAACAGTTTAAATGGAATTTTTAGTATTATTACTATAAATGGAAATATGCAATTTTATACATTTTCCATACTTTTTGAAATTGCTTTGTAATATTCTATGATTTTCACTTTTATTCTTGATTGGCTTTCTCATTTCAGAAACTTGTCAAAACTGGAGAAAATAATTGGTCTCTGCCTGAACTGGTACATGCTGTGGTCCTACTGGCTCATTATCACGCTTTGGCAAGCTTTGTTTTTGGTAGTGGCATCAATCCAGAAAGAGATCCAGAAATCTCCAATGGATTCAGGCTAATACCAGTCAACAACTTCTGTGTGTGTGATCTCGCTAATGACAACAACATAGAGAATGCATCCCTTACAGGCAGCAACTTCGGGGTTCGTTTCTTAACTGTTTGTCTTACTACTTTGCCTTTAAACTTGCTACATTAACAACATCCAGAGAAATTATCTGCTTAAACGGGATATTATATGCTTGAAATATTTTGTATAATCTTTTATTACCCTAAAAATTTAACCCGTTGCTGAAGTTCTGAATTGTCTTAAGGAGGCTTTTAAAGCAATTACAAATCATAAGACTTGTAAGGCTGCCCCAGTTTTAGAAACAAGTAATAATATAATCTAATATATATCAAATTTTGTTGTATTGGGTTGGCCAAAAAGTTTGTTTGCATTTTTCTGAAAGCTGTTATGGGAAAACCTGAATGAACTTTTTGGCCAACCCAGTAGAATTCTAGATGAAATAAATCCATTCATATAAACTTTCTGTGTTTATAGCTGAAGCAGAAACACTGTACCTCTGAAAATGTTCGATTTTGCCATATGATTTTCTTTGGAGTTAATGGAAAGCCCACTTAGGAAATTAATGGCTATGCTAGTGCCGCTGTACATAAGGTGATATTGGGAGATGGAGACATTTACCCTAACAACTTTTAATGTTAATAACACCCAATATTATCTTCTCTGGCTCCAGATTGTCGATTCTCTAAGTGAGCTAGAGGCCTTAATGGAAAGAATGAAAAGGCTTCAAGAAGAAAGGGAAGATGAAGAGGCGTCTCAGGAAGAAATGACCACTCGCTTTGAGAAGGAGAAGAAAGAAAGTCTTTTTGTGGTCTCTGGAGATACTTTTCATTCATTTCCTCATTCAGGTGCTTTTTCTATTTCACTATCTTTGCCTTTTCTCTTTGCCTTTGACTTCCCTGGTAGCTCAGACGATAAAGAATCTGCCTGCAATGCAGAAGACCCAGTTCCATCCCTGGGTTGGGAAGGTCCCTATTGTTCTTAGAACCCTGACTGACCACCTCAGACCACCTTCAGTATTTTCCATATGGATAATGGAATGATTCCACTATCGTGTTCCTTTCATTTAGTTCTCTTCTACCTGATGCTGATGCTATTGCTTCCCCTCTTGTGTTGCTGCATCTTTGAATATATTTCAAATCCAATTGAGAGGTACTTCAGCTGTGTATGTAGTTCATGCTCTTATCCTGGATAAAATGTTATTCAGAGCAGACCAACTGCTTATAAAGTTAGATAAGATTAATCCATCCTACTTGTGTGATTTTTCTTTAATGATAAGTAAAATCCTGTTTCAATAGATGTAATTTGTAAGAAATATCTCTTCCTTTTTCGTGGGTGTGGAGTATGTGGGAGGATTGTTCTCACAATGCTGCTTTTTTCCAGATTATTTCTAAAGTTACACCAAAGTTACATTGCACTTGTATTTGCATTTCTTTGCAGAAACCTTGGAATTATATAAAAATGTATTATTTAGGTCATTTTCTTAGGTTGAATTTGGAGGAATTCATCCTGTATTAAAAAAATGTATTAAAAAATTCATCCTGTATAAAAAAGCCTTTTGATTAGGCTTTTCCGTATCAAAAGGCTTCTTTGCTTTAGTCTTTAAAATATATTTCTTTTCCTAATACTCTGAGAGACTTTTAAATAGGAGGGAAACTTTTCAATTACAACTTAAAAAGATACTAAATACCACATAGTACATGTTATTAAAATAGCATGGAGTCAGTAGACTTTGAAAGCTTAAACCCTTCCAACTCATCAATCTACATAACATTTATTTTTAAAGTAGAGCTCTGTAGGTTTAAAAGAGGGCTTCAAAATGACTAGTCGTAAGGTTAGTCAGTCTCATAAATCCTGAGAGTAATTGATTTGGCCGTGACTGGTTTGTTAATATTAAATATGACATTGACCAATAGCTTTCAGAAATTTTACCAGGAAGAGCAAGATCCCTCTTTTATCATTTCCCCAGCGATTTCTTTTATGAAAGATTTTATCTACCAAATTGAGTATATTTAATAATGATTTCTCAGAACTTCTGACCAGCAGGAAATCCCAAATATAAAGAAGCGTTTCAGTTATTGGTTTGCTATTCAGACATTTATTGTACTCTACGTAGTCTCAGCAGGGTGGTAGGCAGTAATGCTTCCAAGCTAAGTGAGACGTGATTGCTGCCCTCTGCAGGCTCTCATTGCTAGTGGGAGAGAAAGAAATGCAATATGAAGCAGAATGTGAGGAGTAAATGGAGCAGTGTTGGAGAGTTAGGAATGTGCACAGAAGGGGTCCTAGGGAGAGACCTCCTCTAGCCGCTTGGCTCTGAGCTAAACCTTAGAGACTTGAGTGCAAGGGAGTCAGGCAGTGGCTGGGGGGGAGAGGGGGGAGTTGGTAAATAGCACACCTGCCTGAGCCAGCACACAGTGGTGAGGAAACAGGATGGTGGGTGCAGGAGCAATTGGTTCTGCATTGTTAGGATGTGACACATGAGGTTGGTATTGTGAACAGGAAGCTGATTAGGTAGATAGAGACCTTATCATGATGACCTTTCCAGCCTTAAAGATCATGTAACCAGCCATATTTGCGACATGTTGACTTGTGATGTCTACAAAACCACCAGTCTGGAAACAGCTACAGGTGCCTCTCAGACTTTAATATGCATGTGAATCACTGAGGAATCTTGTTGAAATGCAGATTTTTGTGTTCAGTCTGTCTGTGCCAGGACCTGAGGAGCTACGTTTCAATCATGGCTTCATGTAATGCCCATGCTCCTGGTCTGCACACTTGGAAAGCCAGGGTTGAACAGGAGAGGGTTTTAAGCCCGAAATAAAGTTTTGGAAGTTATCAGTATATATTTGGGTGTTAAAATCAAAAGAGTTGTTTATAAAAAATCATCTAGAGAAAACAAGTGGGACAAAGGAAAGTAATGAGCGTAGGGTAAACCTTCCAGGGAAGCCAATATTTTAAAATGCAAACATTGTATTAAAGTTAGTATAGTATGCATTTACTTTTAGACATTAATTTTTGTAAGTGTGAAAAACTTGAGTTTGCCTGGTGGCTCAGTGGTAAAGAACCCACCTGCAATGCAAGAGATGGAGGTTCTTTTCCTGGATTAGGAAGATCCCCTGGAGAAGGAAATGGCAACCCACTCCAATATTCTTGCCTGGGAAATCCCATGGACAGAGGAGCCTGGCAGCTACAGTCCATGGGGTCACATGGGGTGAAAAATTCTAATATACATCTCTTTATAACTATAAGTGGACACAAAATCCAGAAAAAGAGAGTAAACTTATTTAGCATACTTTACCTGACATAAATAAAACACTATATCCCAAACTGCAACCTGTACCATTATTTTCAAGTGCACATAGAAAATTTACCAATATCAACCATATATTGTTAATGAAGCAAATATCAGCAAATTTTAAGAGATTTAAACTTTACAGAGTATAACTTTTGACTATAACAGAAGTAAGCTAGAAATCAGTAAGGAATAACTAGAAGTTTCTCAGATGTTTAGAAATGAAACAGTATACTTCTAAATAGTTCATAGGGAAATAAAAAGTTGCAGTGGAAATTAGAAAATATTTGGAGCTGAATGGCAGTGAAAGATGGCACAGACAGTATTTATTTATTTATCTTTTTTTGGCCATGCTGGGCAGCTTGTAAGCCCTTAGTTCCCTGACCAGGGATTGAACTCAGGTGCCCTGCAGTGGAAGCTCAGAGTCCTAACCAATGGACCACCAGGAAATTCCCTAGACATTGATTTTTTAAAGCTTGTCTAAGACAACTAGAGAGAAGGCAATGGCACCCCACTCCAGTACTCTTGCCTGGAAAATCCCATGGACAGAGGAGCCTGGTAGGCTGCAATCCATGGGGTCGCTAAGAGTCGGACATGACTGAGCGACTTCCCTTTCACTTTTCACTTCCATGCATTGGAGAAGGAAATGGCAACCCACTCCAGTATTTTTGCCTGAAGAATCCCAGGATGGGGGAGCCTGGTGGGCTGCCATCTATGGGGTCGCACAGAGTCGGACACGACTGAAGCAACTTAGCAGCAGCAGCAGCAGCAAGACAACTAGAGCTTGAAGGACATAAATGTTTTATTTCTTTTAATTTTTTGTTTATTTATTTTTGACTGTACTGGGTCTTCATTGCTACACAGGCTTTTTCTCTAGTTGTGGTGAGTGGGGGCTACTCTCTTTTTAAAATGTTTTAAAGATTCATCCATCTTACTATCACTGTCTCAAATTTGTTCCTTTATGGCTGAGTAATATTCCATTGTATATATGTACTACAACTTCTTTGCCTAAGCGTCTGTTGATGGACATCTAAGTTGCTTCCATGTCCTGGCTATTGTAATAGTGCTACTCTCTAGTTGCCGTGTTCAGACTTTTCATTTCTGTGGCTTTTCTTGTTGTAGAACATGGGCTCTAGGCACACGGGGTTAGTAATTGCAGCACTGTCTTTAGAGCACAGGCTCAGTAGTTGAGATACACAGGCTCAGTTGCTCCGTGTCATGTGGGATCCCCTTAGACTGGGGATCGAACCTGTACCTCCTTCATTGGCAAGCAGATTCTTCACCACTGAGCCACTGGGGAAGCCCTTTTCTTATTATTGAAAGTATATTTTAGAATGTCAGTCTTTCTCTTCTTGGATGCTTGAGCAAGAACTTTTGCCTTCTAAAGTGAATTTTGAATTTACTAAGCAAGTCTTAGACCTTGGTGGAAAGTTATATTCTGATTTTAACAAGAGGCTACATCATTTATAAATTAGGAAATAAATTGTTTCATTCTTTACTCTTCACCATTCCCAGTACTGAATTTGCTGGTCACACGAAGATAAGAGAAAAATGACTCAGTATGTGGCTGAGTTATTTTTGTAGACTTACCGTGTTTTAAAATGGAAATAGAAACTTATTTTTCCCTATAACAAGTATCTTGGTTTGATCAGTATGATAAAGCATTTCAGATTCCATTTAGAGATTCTAAGAATAGTTTTTCAAGTCTTTTGAAGAAAATGTTTGAAGTTTTCTACAAGGGTACTATTCTATAGCTTGGTAACAGAGTTGACTAACATTTATTAGTTTTTTGCTTTTCAAATTAGAATGATGTTCCATTACTGTAACATAGTATTTTCTGTATTTTATTTGTATCCATCTCCTAGGAGCAGAAGAATGTGGATAATATGCAAAGTACCATTTCCTTTGAGTCCAGAGTTTGAAATATTTGTTTAAATAGAATTAAAATTAAAGTTTTAGATTTGTCAGAATATTAATTTTAACTCCTTTTTAAAAAAATTTTAACTTCTTAAGGTAAATTTAGGAAAAAAATGTTTGTATTGGGTAGGCCAAAAAGTTCATTTACATTTTTCTGTAACATCTTACAGAAAATTCCAAGTGAACTTTTTGACTAAACTAATATTTAGATATTTTAATTTAGTCAATTTTTTGCCTGAATAGCTACAGCTAAATGTTACAGTTGCCAGCATTTAGTAATGAAATTGTATTCAAAACTTGAGCAAAAGGTATTTTATGTGAATGTAAGGCATGTAGTCAATATTGTCACTATGGAAATCCTTGGAAAAGCTATAGTAAAAAATTGGAAGAAAGTACAATTAATTAATTGTTCTAACTCTGTACAGTTTCCTTAACACCAAATTGTTCATTATTGTCCTTAGATTTTGAGGATGACATGATTATAACATCTGATGTCTCCCGATATATTGAAGACCCTGGTTTTGGATATGAAGACTTTGCCAGACGAGGGGAGGAACATTTGCCAACATTCCGAGCTCAGGTATGAGACGCCTTTAATTCAGAGAAATTGGAGAAGAGATACTGTTACTTTAACTGTGAAATTTTGAATAAGTTGACTCCTATAGAAACTAATAGATCATTTTGATAGAATCTATAAATATCTTTATTTAACCTACTTTTCAGCCTTGTCTAATTTGACGTCCCAGTTGATGGATTAGTATTTCAGCATCCCCTCTACCTCCAACCCCAAGAAGGCAAAGGCAACTGCTTTATGTGGTTACTTGCATTATTGCATGGTAGTAGTATCATGTTCATGTTTTGGAGAGAAGCAGGGAGGAAACTGAGTGACATGTTCACATTTATAATAACGCATTTTTATAGAAAGGCCATATGTCTATAATTATGGGCTGAAGGGCCACCTGTTCCCCATCCCTAGATAAGAGCCACCGTAGTGATGTGGTTCATAAAGACAGTGCAGGCGAGATCAAAGACAGACTCCTCTGTGCTTGTTTCAGATGATCTGCTAGCCACCCGTGTCACTGAGTAGGTTTAGTCATGTAGGACTATTCCAGGGCCTTCTAGGGTTCTTCCAGATGAGAGTGTAGTTTGCATAGTACATGACCGTGGGAAGTAGCCAGAGTTTATCACCAATGTCCCTCATCCTGGACCCAGTGAGGAAACACCATATAATGTATCAGATGGTGACAACTGCTATGGAGATAACACTCCCGTCTACAAACTGATGTGTTGGTAAAGCAATCTTGGTAAAGTGACAAACTTAGAATCCGTGAAAGGATTACAGACTTTGAAATATCTCCACTTGCTTCAGTGGTTATACTTCACAAAAACATAGACTTTAAATGGAGAGTGACCATTTTTGATACATTTTATTCTTTTAGGACTATACCTGGGAAAATCACGGGTTCTCCCTGGTGAACAGACTTTACTCTGATATCGGACATCTTCTTGACGAGAAGTTCCGCATGGTCTACAATCTCACCTATAACACTATGGCCACCCATGAGGATGTTGACACAACCATGCTGCGCAGAGCTTTATTTAACTACGTTCACTGTATGTTTGGAATCAGGTATGGTCATCATAGAGACAGTTGTGTGTGTGTGCTAAGTTGTTTCAGTCGTGTCCAACTCTTTGAGACCCCAAGGACTGTAGCCCTCCAGGTTCTTCTGTCCATGGGATTCTTCTGGCAAGAATACTGGAGTGGGTTACCATTCCCTTTTCCTGGGGATCTTCCCAACCCAGGGATAAAACCCGTGTCTCTAATGTCTCCTGCATTGGCAGGCAGGTTCTTCACTACTAGCGCCGCCTGGAAAGCCATATAGAGACAGTTGTACATGTTTCTAAATGAAAATTCTGACAGGAGTCTTACCTTTTTCCTGTTAAAGAGTATATACTTCTGGGGAGAAAATTACATGCAGACTCCTGACTATAAAAAATTAACTCTATTTTCTAGAAGAGCATTTGTCTTTGTTTAAAAGTCTTAATATGCACATATAATACAGTAGTAAAATCTTACTAAGGAGGGAAAAAACATCAGAAATCATTGGGGACAGTAGTAAAACTCTCCATTTGAGAATCCCTCCTGGAAGAACTGAACCTTTCAGAAGTACAGATGATATGCCATTGTGCAGGCGTACTCAGTCGCTCCAGTCGTTTTCTGACTCCGTGCGACCACATGGACTACAGGCTGCCAGGCTCCTCTGTCCCTGGGATTCTCCAGGCAAGAATACTGGAGTGGGATGCCATGCCCTTGTCCAGGGAATCTTCCTGACCCAGGGATCAAACCCGTTTCTCCTGTATCTCCTGCATTGCAGGCAGATTCTTTACTGCTGAGCCACAGGAGAAGCCCATGATACCCTCTTAGATAACTATAGCAAGTGCTGGTTGGTTGGTTGGTTTTTGAAGGTATGGTATAATTTGGGTATAAATGAAACTAAGATAAGAGTCTGCCTTCATAAAACTTACATAAGCTCATGTAAGAATACTGAAATGAAACTGTAAGTCAGAATAAATTAGTGGCACCTAAATTTAGAAAGTTTGAATTGAGAGGACTGAGAGTGAAGCAGTGAATAAGACTGAATGGTGTAATCAGGAAAGCTCTTCTTGGAGAACATCCTTTTTGAGCTGGGTTTTGAAGACATCTATGGAGATAGATCTGCCAAAAGAGAAAATCCCCAGTTATGAATACATTCAATTGACTCTGTACTGTATCCTTTCTGATATAGTATCACAAAGCCCTTATGGAACGGAATTAGAATTCTATTTGTTAAGCAAAGTGGTTTCTGTAACTTTGACTTAAAAAAAAAATCCCAAATTTCCTGGAAAAGTCAACTAATATGAAATATTCTACCTAAAAGATACTATTATGATGGTAAATAGTAGCTTCGCTATTGCCCATTTACTATTCTAGAAAGAATCATCACATTTTAAAATTTAATATACCAACCTAATTAAGAAAAATAAACAGTAATAGATTTTAATTCAATACATGTTATAAATTAATATTATATTCAAAATAATATTATATTTAAGGCAATGAATTGGTGATATTTCTCTGCTGGGTGCTACTAAATAAAGCTTATGTAAAATCCCAGAGTTTGTTTTTTTTTAACTAAGTATTATGTTTGGATTAAAAATAAACCAAAAATACAGAAGAAAAAGCCCACAAGCTCCCACCACTACATTTACTCTCATAGCTATTTCTGTGCCCGTTTACACTGTTATTCTCTCATCTTATGAATGAACTATCTACACTCCTATGCACTAGGGCACAGAATCCCATCTCCTCTCATCTAAAGATCCCTCTTCTGGCAATTCTCCCTTCTCTCTCCTGCATAATTAGCTTTACTCTCTTAATTGAATCTTTCCCATCAATATGTAAACATGCCTTTATTTCTCTCATCATCTCAAAAAAAGAAATCCTTTCTTCATCCTTCATTTCCCTCTGACTGTTGCCTCACACTTCTGCTCCCATGCACAGCAGATCCCTTTGAAAACATTTTGTATATCTACTGTCACCATTTTCTTATCCCCTGTTCTCTTGTGAACTGACTGCAGTGTCAGGCTTTTACTCCTGCACAGCAGCAGAACTACAAAACTACTCTTTCTAAGGTTGCCCTTCACCTCTCCATAGCTCCTTGCCTCGACCAGTTCTCCATGGTATCTTCTTTGCCTACTCAGTAACATCAGACATAATTGATTATTCCCTCTTCCTTGAGACACTAGGGGCTTCCCGGTGTCTCAGACAGTAAAGAATCTGCCTACCAAGCAGGAGACCTGGGTTTGATCCCTGGGTCGGGAAGATCCCCTGGAGAAAGGGAATGGCTACACACTCCAATATTCTTGCCTTGAGAATTCCAGGGACAGAGGAGCCTGGCAGGCTACAGTTCATGGGGCCACAAAGAGGTGGACATGACTGGGCGACTTTCACTTTCACTAAGACCCTAGACTCCTACCTTAGGGTTTCACACTTGCTCCTCCTCCTCCCAGTATTAGCTTAGATGTCAGTCTCAGAGAAGCCTTCCTGCCCACTCTACCTAAAATCACAACTCTCCTCCCAGCCCAGCTGTATTTTATCTCCATAGCAGTTGTCACCATCTGATACATTATATGGTGTTCTTTTTCATTTTTCTTTTTTCTCCAATAGAATTCAAATTCCATGAGACTAGGGCTTTGTGTCTATTTTGTTCATTTGTGCTTCATCAGTGCCTGAAGGAGTACATGGAAACTACATGGCTTATAGTAGGCACTCAAACATTTATTATTTAAAGGAGTTAATGAATGAGCTTTTGGTATTTAATTACTAGATAATTGTTGTGTCTTGGTATAACTTTAGAAATCAGAAATGTTGATTCTGCCATCCTAAAGCTTGTCATCATATTGCTTCTAGGTATGATGACTATGATTATGGAGAAGTTAATCAATTACTTGAACGAAGCCTGAAGGTTTACATTAAGACAGTGACCTGCTATCCTGAGAGGACTACCAAGCGCATGTATGATAGTTACTGGCGTCAGTTCAAACACTCAGAAAAGGTGTGTTTCATGACTTAACATAGACATATATTCCACATAAGGAGTAATGATTATGAAAAATTAAATGTGAAAATAGTAATAAATCAGCACCATCAGAGAAGTTGGAAGTGGCATCATTTGGCCATCAGTTTGGGTTTTTTTTTTTTACAATGTTTTAAAATTCAAATTTATTGAATGGTGACTAAATTTTGGTTATGTGTTTTGCCCAGTGTGGTGTATAAAGTAAAAGCTTAGCATTGGCCTTTGAAAGACTGGATCTGAAAATTGGATCTTGGCTCAGAAGACATATCCATTTAGAGAATTTTTTCATTCTAGCCATTTTATAGTTAACCTATCAGAACAATAGTTCTCATTCCAATTTGGTAATTTAGTGATTTGACAATATAATGCAGACCTTTGAGCCAAGTATATTATTATATGAGGAATTTTTTGGATTGAAATATCAATATATAGGAAACATTATTTAAGACCTAATAAATGACCATTATAATGGTATAGTATAAGTATGGCCTTAAATCATGAGTCTATTGACCTTTAAATCCAAGAATCTTCCATTTATACCACAGTTCCTAAGCTTGAGAGTTAGAAAACCTTTTTAGAGTCCTAATATTCACTAATTAACTATATGACTTTGATAGAGAATGTTATGACCTCGATCCCTAGCAGTCTTTCTTGAAGTCTTAGAGCCAATCACACATCAGATAAACATCCATTTACCTCCAGCATCTCTCCTTGATAGATCTGTATGCTCTACTTACAAGTTTGTATTACAGTTTCTCCCTTTGCTCAGTGGTATCTAGAAATTCTCCTTACTCATCAAGAGAATAGATCCAATGATATATCTAACCTGTAGAAAGATATCAAAATAATTTAAATATATCATACTTCTTTGTAAAAGCTTTTGAAGATATGTGGGTGCTTATTTTTTTGGGGGGGTGCTTATTTTAACCTGTCAGGTGAGATGAATCCCCCTCAAAAATTCCCCCAGGTGCTTGTTCACAGCTGTATATGAAAGACTGTAGGCAAGCTAAGCATATCTAAGTTGTTCAATCCCTTAATCGTGTCTGACTCTTTTCGACCCCATGGACTGCGGCACTCCAGGCTTCCCTGTCCTTCACTATTTCCTGGAGTTTGCTCACATTCATGTCCTTTGAGTCAGTGATACCATCTGACCATCTCATATTCTGGCGCCCCCTTCTCTTGCCCTCAATCTCCCGGCATCAGGGTCAGATCCAGTGCTTCAAAGCCCAATGCTAAACTTTTACTTTATACTCCACATTGGACAAAACACAGAACCAAAATTTAGCCACCACTCAGTAAATTACCAGATACTAATTTCAGATTGCTTTAAGCTTCAGATTTTCACCTTGGTTTCTCCCATGTACAGGCATACCTCAAAGATATTCTGGGTTTGGTTCTAGACCACTGCAGCAAAGTTAATATCACAATAAAGCAAGACACATGAACTTTTGGTTTCCCAGTGCATGTAAAAGTTGAGTTTATAATACATTGTAGCCTATTAAGTGTATAAAGCATCATGTCTTTAAAAACAAAACAGTATGTGTACCTTAATTAAAAAATAGTTTATTGATAAAAAAATGCTAACCACCATTTGATCCTTCAGTGTCATAATCTTTTTTGTGGTGGAGGGTTTGAAATGTTGTGAGGATTACCAGATGTGACAAAGGAGTGAGCAAATGCTGTTGGGAAAACGACGCCAATAGACTTGCTCAATGCAGGGTTGCCACAAACCTTCGTCAGTTTGTGAAAAAAGAAAGAAAAGCAGTGTCTATGTGGTGCGTTAAAGCAAAAGCTCAATAAAATGAGGTATGCCTGTAAATAGTAAAAAATGTTTTTAAGAACTTTCTAAGGAATAAGTACAGGCTGATTTTCAGCCATATAAAGTATTTTTTGTAGGAGAACTGTAATTTGCAAAAATTATTTTTGTTTTATAACCCAAAGGATTGTCTGGCTTTACAGCTCTCCTAAGAAAATTACTGGACTTTTTAAGATTCTAGGGGTCATTTTTACTGCTCACATTTTTTTAATGAACAGTTTTCTTATGAGTCTTACATCATGTGCACACATAAACACGCACAGGCATGTGTGTTTGTATGTGTGTCTATAAAACTGGTGAAAGTATAATATCTAATGTTAGAATACATTTGTGAATGTCTGATTATATGAAATAAATTAAAGTTTTTTCAGTTGTTTATAATGGGCACTAAATCGGTAACACTTTGATTTCTAGGTTCATGTCAATTTACTTCTAATGGAAGCACGGATGCAAGCTGAGCTTCTCTATGCTCTTCGTGCCATAACTCGGCATTTGACCTGAAGCATCACCCAGGGAAGATATCATATATGTGTAAAGACCTTTTCACATAGGATATACATCAGAAGCTGTTTGTGATGTAGCATCAAACATTATTCAATTCTCTAGTGTCAAAGTTTTAGCCGTTTTTTGGGGGCGGCTGTAATGTGCAATGATGTGTTTTCTTTTCCTTGATGCTTAACATGACTAACAATTGCAAAAATAATACTGAGGAGCACTACTTGGCATTGTTTGTAGTTGGGTTTTCGGATACTGATCATAAATCATGAACCTGGTTTGTTAATGCTTAACTTCAGTGCTTTGGGGTTTGTATGTGTATTTTTGTTCTTTCCTTTTTTTTCTTTTAATAAGGAAAAGCGCTTACAATCTGCTCGAGCAATTGTTTTTCAGATATCGGAATTCAGCAATGAATGACCTCCTCTGGCCATTCTAGAACTTTAAGGTTGTGTCCTACACCTGGTGGAGGAAAAGCATGCGCTGTTGGACTAAGCTGCTCACAGGACACGCATCTGTGTCTCCAGGAGTTTATTTGTCAGGCACTGTTTATTTTTTTTTATTTGTTTGTTTTTTTACTGCTATTGGCGATAACATGAAATGTGATACAGCCATCGTCCATAATTTAATGTGAAATTGATCATGATGAATTCTATAGCATGCTACTGAAATGCCAAATTCAGCTAGTTTCTTTCTCTTCTGAAACAGAAGCTTCCATTTTCCATATCAGATGTATATATTCAAAGTGGAATTATGCACACTCCTTTCTATCACTGACAGTAATCCTCAGTCATCAGAGTAATCAGTGCTCACAGGACTGCTTACAGTTCATTTAGTTGGCACATATAAACATGTACCCACACAAGACTGACCAAAAATTTTCTTTGCACATTTTTATTTTCTCATAGTGTTTTCTATATTACAGTAAGCAGAGGAAGGTTAATATGCCTATATTTTTTTCCTGTTAGGCTTCTAGAACTTACTTTCCATGGTTTTTCTTATGATAGGTTAAACAGTTGATTATTCAAAGGTAAAAATTGTGTTTCTATGCATTAATGTGATTGAACAACAACAACCCAAGAGTGCAATATGTAAAAAAAAGAGAGAGAGAGAAAAAGACTCAACAAACTTTCCCCCTATTATGTATGTCACTGCAGAAGTGTCCTTTTACCACAGAGCTATAAAGAAATTTAGTTCAGATTTCTTTATCGCACCAGGCTTTTGCCTTCCTGGGGTTGAACAATGTTCCTTTTACAATGCCAAAGCATCCCCATTCCCAGAACAATCTCTTTGGACAACTGGTTTAAAAAAGATCTCAAGTCTTACGGGAGGAAAAAGCATCCCCAAAGTCACATTTTTGCATTGGTTTATGTTGCTTGATTAGACTATCTTCACAGAGCACAATGCTGTACATTTATAGCTTTAATTTGTATTATGTTAATGAACCAGTGAAGTGCCTAAAGAGATGCTCACAGCTATCCGGTAGGACACGACTGCACTGCTTAAACACTTTTTGGTTAACTAAGAGTGACTTGAATTTTACACAAACATGCTAATTTTTAAAAAAAAAAATCCATTTTTTTCACAGTAAAGAAGATAAATTTTTCCATTAGCATTCCCACAAAGATCGCATTTTAGACTTGTAATCTAGGACTTAACTTTTTCTTTCCTCTCATGAAAGAATTGTGGGCTAGTGTTCTCATCAGTCATTTTCCCCTTCCGTTTATCATTCTTTTCTGGTACAATCCATTAGGTTGCTTTCTGTTAGGCTTTGTTCTAGGTAAGAAAATAGAAAGATGACTGTACACCTATGAATATAAGGTAGTTCTGCATTTTTAGATTCCAGGATCTTGTTTGAAATCTTCCATGTGAGGAAAAAAACTGCTAATATTTTTAAAGACAGGGTGGTTTATTTAAAAAGATTATTCAAAGAACTCATGCCAGATCGAGTCTGTTTTGTTTATTGCATATACCATATGTTGATGTTATTCCATATCACATTATATAGATAGGTACTAACTACAAAGAAAGTATTTAGGGGAATGGCAAAATACGAATGACAACATGCATGTCCATTTGACTTCCCTAATTTTAAAACTTTCAAGTTGAGGATACCCTTTACTCTTGACATTTTGTTTTTTTTTAACTAGAATTCTTTCAGCTAATATCCCTTTGTTTTTGTGCAGGTGACCTGTATTAGAGGTTGAAAAATAATTTATATATTGAAAAGGAGGAAAAATTCTCATAGAACATCATAAGAGCTTTAAACCAAAAGAGGAAACAAGGTTTAAGTAACTAAAATGGCCACTTAGTTTTTGTTTTTGCATTTCCCACCCCAGAAATGTAAGTAGTTGAAGTTTGGGTTATGGGAATATTATTAGTGCCTTTACTAGATCTCTTTCCTAGCAAAGTTTCTTTTTAGCTTAGCATAGATGTATCTTATCACTAATCAGGAAAATCAGTTGACTTGGAACTATAAACAAAAATAAGATATTTATGAACCTCACTGAATCAGCCTAGAAAAATTGACTTTGGAGGTGCCAAAGCACCTGCCAAGATGCAGCCTGCACAGCCTTCTAGGTTGTGAATACCGTTTGTACAGCGAGTTTGCTGTGAACTTCAGCTGCTGCAAACTTGAAATTCTGATGCGGTTTTCCAGGGTGGTATTTTTTCAGAGTATTGAATTTACTATGTAGTAATTTATAGTATAGCTTTTTATATTAAAATGTGATATTTTTTAAAAGAGCTCTCTGGTTCAATTGGTGTCATGATGTGACTATACGATCTGCTAACCTACCCCTTGGGCTCACATTGTGCCAAACTGAGATGTGCACATGTACGTGAAAAAAAACAAAAAGCACATGTGAAGTCTCTAACTCCGTTGCTTATTATTTTCAAATTAGTCTGATAATCCATTGATGTATATGCTTGAAATGGTTCTCTGTTTACTTTCGAATTTCGAGTTTTCCCACTAGAGTTAGAATGCTCAGTTTTCTCGGATCACCTTAAGAAAATCCAAATACTCTTCTCTCTGAAAGTAAATGGTGAACCCAGTCCCTTGACTATGGGAGTGGCTAGACAGGTACCTCCTTAAATCCTTCGGATTCGGCTTCCTCAGATGGACTCGTGATAATTAGAGGAAAGCAGGCTTTTGAGATGGGACAACTTGTAACTTTCTTCACCTTTTTGAGCTAAGGATATTGTCTCAGTCTCAGGAAGAACCTTTGTCCCATTTGGGGTACCTTTTAACTAAAAAATGGCTAATGTGGAACCTGGGGCATGGTCTTGGCTTGTAATTATAGCTTTAAACCCAAATAATAACAACACAAGACTGTCTTAGAATAGAACTCTCAATGTCAGCTCTATATCAAAATCATATTTGAACCAGAGCCCCTATTTTAATTGTGCTATAAAGTCCCTTAAAGATTTCAAATGCTTCTAAAACCTAGTTAACATTATTCCTAAGCAACTTTTTTCCCACCTTACAGAGTTTTTAAATCCAAAATATTAAATTTTTATGCTACAGCAAAATGAAATTATCAACCAGCAGTTAAAAATGTGTACTTAAAAATAGTTCACCATTTTTGTGCAGAGTACATGCCTATATGGTGATAAGATTCTTTTAAACTCTAAGGGCAGTTCATCAGGGAAAAAAATAAATTTCAGTGCATGTTATGAAAATTATTTGCACTGTGCTAGTAAAATGAGGTTTTCATTTTTGTTTTATGTTGTATTTTAAAGACAATTCTAAATCATTCCTCTGGAAAGCAAGACCTTAAACTCTTTATCTAGGGGGACTTTTTCTTCTTTTATGCAAATAGATGGTCTTGCATGGAGTGAAAATTATGCAACTATAATGTTATATAAATAGTATATGAAATTTGCTAATAGTATAATTTAACAGGAAACTGAAAGATATGTGGCTCCTCTATTCAGACTGAGTTTTAAATTACCTAATTTCATAGTCAGAACCTATTCTAGGTGGCCATCATCATAAACTCTGTTTCCCGATTATATCCATCTGAAGACTGAGAATCAAATTAGTCTTTCCTTAAAACAGTACTGTAACATGAATGTATTCATCTCAGTCAACAGAACTTCAGTGCCCCCTCCATGTGGAACTTACTTCCATGCTAATTTGGCTTCATCAGTAGTGTCTGCTCAGGTGAGACCTAGAACAAAAACAGCTGGAGTGAAATGGATCGCAGGGGTAGAGGTACCTGTCGAGGCAGAGCCCTGTGAGGAAGGAAGAGTTTTTCAAAGAACACATGGACCATAACTCTACTAGCGTGGCTGCCCTCAGCATCACACACCCGGTCTGAAGGAGCCCTTCCTGTTGGGGGAGCTCCTGCCTACATTCAGCCCACCCTTTCCTGCCTGCTTATTCTTCCTCCCAAGTGCCTCAGCCTCAACCATGCTCACTCTCCTCCCCTCCCCTCGGCCCATCTTGGTGTGAACGCCGTTTCACAAACCAGACATCACCAGCCACCTGCTGATCATCACCAGCATTTACTTTTCCCAGTTACTTTTTCTCCATTCATGAGGAATACAACTTGTCCCAACTCCCTTGAAATCCCTCAATCATCTAGGTATATTTTGGCTCACCTTTGCCCTCGATCCCCTACCGGAAATTATGTAGCACCACGTGTGATTGTGTCCATCCCATACTGTTCTGCCCTTTCCCAGCTGCCAGAATATCTTGCTCTCCTCTACCTCATCCCCAAAGAGCCTATAAACTCAGAGTATCCAACCATTTTCATGGATTCACTCTCTGTTGTTCAGAAGTACTACTTCCATATTTTAAATAAATCATAGAAGAGTTTTGCCTTCTATCAAAGTAGGAATCTTTATATTTATACATGATAAGAAATCGAACTATTTCTACCATGCAGAATTTAGCATTTAGCAGGATTTTAAAGTGATTGAAATGCCATCCTAACCTGGATCTATATTAGGTAGTAAATACCTGCATTAGTCCACGTTATTTGAATGTAAAGTGAAAATTCTCCAGCAGTCCAGACTAATCTGTAACCAATCAGTGGAACAGGAAATTTCTGGCATAGACATGGGTGTCATTTGGGCCTTGAAACGTATTTCCAATAGAAGGACATACGATAAATGGCGTTTAGGTAGTCCCATTGGATCACAGAAGCCCACTGGATTTATAATATAGATAAAATACCACAAAATTGGCTACCTAAGGATTTGATCAAGCTTCCCTCATTGGACTAAGCTTGGAGCCCCTGTTCCTACCCTGTTTGTCGCTGGGGAAAATGAGCTGTGAGATGAAAAGGGAATGCACTTCCTTCATAGTCCTTATTCCCCTGGCGTACTTCCAGGATATCCTGGCAGTATCATCCAGGAACAGGGAGCGCACAGAAGGGGAAGAAGCCACAGCACTTCTGGTCTGGCCAGTGCCTGCTTAGCGCGGTCCATAGACGAATGCTGTCAGGTTTCTAACGGGGGGTGTGTTCATCTGTAGACAGTTGTTTGACCTGAAGACAAACCCCACCCTGTTTGAAAGTACAGATTAAAATATTATGATCTGTGGTGGTATCGGGTGCCTTCCATGCCCATTTGTGAACACCCCAACTCGAAAACAGTCCAGTAAATACCTTTAAGGGCCCAGGAATGAATATATGCCTAGTTAAGAAATGAGACTTGAATAAGTAGAGCCTGAAGGAATAGTTTTTCTTAAATCCTATGTTATAAAATGTTCCTTCTAGCTTTAAATTAATTATGAGTGCACCACCGTGAGGTCCAGAGTTGAAAAAGAAGGAATATGAGGGTGGTGGGGGGGGCGGGGGGGACAGGTTGGGGGATGAATACCTGATTCTTCTCAATGCTTGTGGAAATCTTTGAAGTAATGAAATTCATACTATAGAATGGCCATTAGAACAAACACCCTATTTTACAGCTCATAGTACAACATCAAATGTTAGTAAGTCTAACTATGATAAATGTAATTTTGGGTATATAAATTTGCTAAAGCAGTCTATTTTGCATTCCTCAGTTTAACTTCATAAAAAAATCAAAAGGAGAGAGGCTCTCTAGTCTTTAATGCTAAAGTATTGTTTATCAATCCTGATTAGCTTAAGTTTATGCATTATGACACCTACTGAATGAAACTGATTATACATCTCCTTCTTAAGTTAATCAGTCTTTACAAGTTGTCGACTGATTCCCAAATCTGATAAGGAAGGATCAAAAAGTAGGATCAAGGGAATTCATCAGTTGGTAGCCAAGAAATTTCCTTTGTAATGTTGAGACTTGTTTTCTCCTTCCTGAATTTTACTGATTCTCTAAAATAAAGGGAAAGAGTTAAATGCTACCCTTGTTCACCAAGGGAAGTCATCCCAACTCTATACCTAGTGCAGATATTCCCTTTACATCTATATATCTTCCCTGGAAAGAAAACACCATTTTTTCCCTTCCTCTTTTCTCTTTTCACGTCTACTCTTTTTAATCAGATAAGATAGACAAAGAAAGCAAACCACAAGCCAGTTTGGCATCTTCTCCATGCTGATAGAATACTCAACAGCCACATGCACAGTTGGGGCAAGGTTACACAGAACCCTGTCAGGCCAGGTGGAACATGGCCTTGCTACTTGGATTAGCTCCTTCAACCCTGAAAATAACTTTCCTGGTCATGGAAGAACTGGATGTATCCTTTAGCTTATGAAATAGGATTTGAACTTGAAATCTCTCTTTTTTAAAAAGAACCTGATTTTGCAGGGCAGCTACATCATGAATGTATATATTAAGACTTTGTAGCTGAATTGCACATGAAATCAGATTGCCAACTTCTTATCTTTCAATTTTAGACATCATTTTATCCTTAAGTTGTGAGCGATATATGTAGCATGCTGTGAAATGTCTGTTATAGTTCTTTAATTCATCAGTATTAATACAGAATTATCTTTTTGCGTTTCTTGGTACTTTTTATTCCATGTAATCAGAAGCTGTGATGTTTTGCCTTTGTAGTCCTGTGCTTTGTTACTGTAATTTTTTTCTTTTTTACGAAGCACGTGACTTTGGACTAATGTGAGGCGGATGACGTGATCTTTAAGACTGCTATATATCTATCAGTCTCTTACTATATAAGGTTTTCAATTAGAATAAGCTTTTATCAAATAGATCATTGATGCAATTTAGGATTCACACAATTTTCAGTGTCAAATGGTGATCTTACATTTATAGCTTCAATTCTGAAGACAACAAACTTGATAAACAGCCACTTTAAACTTGTTCTGGCAAATCAGACCCTGCTGTAGATGTAGTCTAAGTTAGTTAACCATATAAGCCTTTTCAACTATTATGCCCTCCACATGAGTCAGCAGTTAAGACGAGTATAGAACCCATGAAAGCTTTTTGTATGTATAACTAGGTTTTATTTCTCTTATGTTGCTGATTTTACAATTCTGACTAAAGCTGACCTCAATGGATCAGTTTATATGTAATATTCTAGTGCTTTAATGCCTCTTTTTGTTTTTTGGAGGGATGGGTAATATTATTTGAACAGCTACAGAAGGAACTGTTGGTGAGTCAAGGCAAACACATTTGAAATAAAGCAACTGTGTATTAACATGTTAACAATTCATAACTGCACTTTTTATGACATTTTAAAAATCTATTTATAGGTACAGAACAATGGGTTTTGTTAAACTGTATCACATTTATACTTGCAGAAATTTATTTCATTGTTATTAGTAGGAATTTTATTGGTTCAATAAAATTGGCAAAACTGAACACTGACTATTTGCCTTTATATATATATATATTTAATTGAATATTCAAGAAGCATTCTAATGTAGGTTTTGTTTGTTAATTACTGGATATGCATTCTGAAAGATGTCAGCATTGTTTTAAGAGTCATTTTCCCTCATGTTTCTTCCTGACCCACAGTTTTCTTGTGACATTTATTACAACCACTTAATATTGCATTAATGGAATAGTGTAAATTGTGCAAAATATAGAGTTATTATTACTTTGAAACTGTCCGTTGTGATCTCAGCAATAGGAAAATTAATTTCACTATTATCTCTTACTAACCAAAAATAGTAAGGTAGAATAGGGAAAGGGGCATTGAACCTGGGGTCAGAGCTTGAATTCAAAGCTTATTCTTTTCCACTTAAGCTTTGTGACCTTAAGTAACTTGATTTCTAGGGTCCATGATTTCTGTACCACAATCTGAGGGAGATAATTGCCTTTTTGAGATAGTTGCTTGAGATTGGGTGATGTGTAAGAAGGGATTTGAAATACGCAGTACAGTGATGAGTCTGATTGGATGCCTGAGAAAACCCAGAGAATAGTGCTGTTGCTAATTGAAATAAAGAGTTAGGAAGGAGAGTTTCGGAGGCGGGGGTGTATATACACGTGTAATGAGGTGATAGTAAGACTGTCAAGTAGAAATGTAAGGTAGTCTTTGGGAAAGCTAGAGAGGATGTGCAAAGTCTTTTGTGCAAGGTATTCCAAGGAGAGCCCTAACTTTCTATTTTTCTTAGCTCACTAATTACACGAAAACTCATAGCAAAGGCAGGAACTCTCCCTTTGTGCCATGTGTCCAGCCGTACAGCACGCATGCGTGCTAAGTTGTTTCAGCCATGTCCAACTCTTTGTGACCCGATAGGCTGTAGCCCACCAGGCTTCTCCGTCCACAGGGTTCTCTAGGCAGGAAGACTGAGGTGGGTGGCTGTGCCCTCCTCTAGGGGATTTTCCTGACCCAGGATGGAACCCGCATCTTCAGCCGCTCCTGCACTGGCAGGTGGGTTCTTTACCACTAGTGCCACCTGGGAAGCCCCAGCTGTACTGGGAGATCAGCAAAAACCAGCTTCTTGCTGATTAGAGTCTGTCATTTTCAATAATATGTGACCTCTAGGGGAGATAATGGAGAAGGAAATTGCAACCCACTCCAGTACTCTTGACTGGGTAATCCCATGAACAGAGGAGACTGGCGGGCTACAGTCTATGGGGTCACAAAGAGTCAGACAAGACTTGGCAAGGAAACAGCAGCAGCAGTAGCAGGAGAGAGAAAGGACAGGGCATGTCAGACCACACTCAGCCAACAGCTAAATTTCCACTTCTTCCCCAATTCAAGATCCAGCTTTTTGACCCTAGTTCCCTAGGAACTGATTAATAACTTCAGCCATTTTTAAAAGTAAAATGAAACCCCTTACGTGTGTACTTGGTCTTTTCACATATACGGTCTCATTTAATCCTCATAATAACTTTGTAAAGAACTGATAATATTTTACACAAGAGGAAACAGTCTTGAGAGCTTTGCCCAAGAGTTGGTGCCTTAGAATCAGCACAGTGGGGATCTGAATTCCATCTTTCTGACGCCACTTTTACACTGAACTTCACTACCTTAATCCAGCCTAAGTTTCTTGGTTAATGATATAAATGACTATGCTTGCAACATGACATCTTGCTTGAAAAATTAAAGAATAGTTCAAACTCCCAAACAAAAGTTTAGATAACTTACTTTTCTGGCTAACTTGCAACTTTTTTTAAATTTTAAAAAATAGGTTTTTTTTTCCCCCCTCCAGTCCTGAATAAGCCTTTTGATTTAAAAGATGATATCTTAGGGGGGAGGTTCACCTGTCAGCTTAAAGGTTGGAAGTTTTTCCCAAGAGAACAATAAGCCTGATCCTGAAGAAGACTTGGGCTTCCCTGGGGGCTCAGATGGTAAAGAATCTGCCTGCAGTGCAGGAGACCCAGCTGCGATCCCTGGGTCAAGACGATCCCCCGGAGAAGGGAATGGCTACCGCTCCAGGATTCTTGCCTGGAGAATTCCATGGACGGAGAAGACTTGTGAGCTACAGTTCATGCGGTTGCAAAGAACGACTGACCCTTTTCTTAAAGAAGACCCAGAAAAACTTAAAACTGTGTTGTTGTTGTTGTTTATTTTTAGGACCTTTCTATGTGGTGGAAGTTACCAATACAAAGGCATAGTTTCTAACTCAGGTAATTTTCTAGCTGAATTGAAAAGAAAGTCTGTCTCAGAAAAATGTCTCTTCTCCCATAATCTCACATACTTGACATGTTTCAAAACACAGGTGAGTCCACACCTTTCCATAAAACTCTTATTTTAATTCACCCATAGAATTCTTTAAAGGGATCTGAGACAAGAATGCTTAATAATCCCTTTTGCACTAGCTTGCTTCTAAAATAAACATAAATGAACCCTTCATCCTCATATCAACGTGAAATTCAGGAAGACTCCTAGTTACACTTTTACCACCCATTGACTCTTTCCTTTATTTGCTGAGGCATTAGTGCCAACTGCTTCACACACACCAGCCACTTCACACACCAACCACTTTACCATATGCTGTGGCCACCAGCTTCACACAGGCTGGGGCCAGGTTTTCCCAGAGACAGTGGGAAAGCACCTCTTAGGTCTGGCTTCCTGCCCTGGGGCTGCTCTGAGCTCTTGTGGCAGGGTACTAGAAGGACCTTGTTGTCATTCAGATTCTCAGTCGTGTTCGACTCTTTGTGACCCCATGGACTACAGCACTCCAGGCTTCCCTGTCCTTCACTATCTCCCAGAGCTTGTCAAACTCATGTCCATTGAGTTGGTGATGCCATCCAACCATCTCATCCTCTGTCATCCCCTTCTTTTCCTGCCCTCAATCTTTCCCAGCATCAGGGTCTTTTCCAAGGAGACGAATCTTACCATCAGGTGGCCAAAGTGCTGGAGCTTCAGCTTCAGCATCAGTCCTTCCAGTGAAAATTCAGGGTTGATTTCCTTTGGGAGTGACTGGTTTGATCTCCTTGGTGTCCAAGGGACTCTCAAGAGTCGTCTCCAGCACCTCCATGCTGATCGCATACAACCACAAGGGTGAGGAGTTAGCAGTCAACCCCTGCACAGTGACTAACCAGAGACCAGGGGTGACTGTTTGCTTCTTTCCATCTGCTGGGTCTCTGTTTAGAGACTCAGAGGACCTGGTGGAACTGAGTACCAGTCCACTCTTTCCTCCTTTTCCTGCTTTACTCCCCCTGTCCTCCACTTCTGCCCCTCAAGCTCAAATAAACTTTAATCTCAGGCTTTGCTTCCTGGAAGTCCACAGCAAGATAAGGCAGTGCAGTGCAGGGGTTTAGGTGGCAGGTCCTAGAATAAATTCAAATCTCAGCTCCACCACGGCAAACTATTTGGCCATGAACAAATCACCAGATCTTATGGTTCCTCCATTTTCTCATCTATACTTGCAGATAACAGGAATAAGAAGGAAGACATGGCCCTTGTCGTTAAAAGGTGGGGTGGGGGGCGGGGGAATGTGGGTAAGAGAGGTAACATGAGACAACATAGGAAAGAAGAAGATAATAACTTGTAACATGGTATAAAAAGAGCCATCATTTATTAAGTTATCATGTATCCTATCTAAACATTAAGAACTTTAAATACATTATTTTATCCTAATCCCCTTGAAAGCGGGTATCTTCCCCATTTTAGAGAGATAAAAATAGAGGTAGAGCAAAATGAAGCAACTTGTCTGAGGCTGAACAAGTGGATGGTAGAACTATCCTCAGATTTGTCTGGCTTTAACCACTCGTCTTTCCCCTCGATGCCAAATAAAGAGATATGTGTGTGTGAGTGAGTCACTAAGTCATGTCCAACTTTTTGTGACCCCGTGGACTGACCCACCAGGCTCCCCTGTCCCTGGGATTCTCCAGGCAAGAATACTGGAGTGGGTTGCCATTTACTTGGGAGAATCATGCATTTTTGTTAGCTGTTAATGGTGATGGTTTTTCAAGCAGCCAGTATTGAAACAGGTGCTGGTAGAATTGCTAAGATTTGGATTTGCAGTGATAGAGGAGCTACACCTTTAGAAGGGAGGACAGGGGCAAGCGCCCACTGCACTGTGCAGTGTGTATGTGCGGAATCTACAGTAGAAGATGGATTTGGAAGCTGTAATGTGGTCAGACTGTGCAGGGCCTGAAAGGTCAGGCTAAAGAACTTGTATTTATTCATTTGGAAAAGGAGATGGAAACCATTTTCCAGCACTGGCATGGAGTTGTCCCTTATTTTGAAACAATAGCATCTCCTTGGCAACCAGAGCCTGACTAGAATTTCAGGGCAGTGTAGAAACAGAAGGGCCTCCCTGGTGGCTTAGCGGTGAAGAATCCACCTGCAGAGCAGGAAATGCAGGTTCAATCCCTGGGTCAGGAAGATCCCCTGGAGGAGGGCATGGCGGCCCACCCCAGTATTCTTGCCTGGAGAGTTCAGGGACAGAGGAGCTGCCAGGCTGCAGTGCACAGGGATGCACAGACTCGGACATGACTAAAGTGCCTGAGCATGCATGCACACATAGAAACAGCATCTGCCAGGTGACTGTGATGCCTTCTTTGGGATGTTTTCTGAATGCCTTGAGTAATTTCTCAAATGCTTTTGCATATCCCCCTCAGTGATATACTCCAGGCCATGACTGGTAAAGCCTAAGACACTCGAAGCAAACTGTTGGCGTTCAGGTTGGCGTACCCTCCCACCTGTGTGCACACAGACACTCCTGATGTCTAGAACCAATGTAAGACCCTTCAGAGCTTGGTGCTTTCTAACCATGTGGTACCTAAGGAGAAAAAGATTCAGTGATCAATGTGTTTGCATAAATGGCACCAACGGATGTCCTCCCTATAGCCACATGCTTTGGAACATGACTTGACAACTTCACTTGTCAAAAGGGAGGGTCTGTTTCTCCTCCTCCTCGAATGTGGGCTCCTTCGGTGGCTGAGCCGACCAACAGTGTGGCAGAGGTGCAACGTACAAGTCACAGACACAGGTTCTAAGAGGCCTTGGCCATTTCCACTCTCTCAGAGGATGAGCCACTTGGAGCAAGCTGAATTGCCCCAGTGGTTCTAGCTGAGATGTGAGAAAGCTCACCCAAGATTCAGTCAGTTCAGTTCAGTCGCTAAGTTGTGTCCAACTCTTTGAGACCCCATGGACTGCAGCACTCCAGGCTTCCCTGTCCATCACTAACTCCTGGAATTTACTCAAACTCATGTCCACTGAGTTGGTGATGCTATCCAACCATCTCATTCTCTGTCATCCCCTTCTCCTCCTGCCCTCAATCTTTGCCAGCATCAGGGTCTTTTCACCCATGATCAGTTAAGTCTTATAGCCTGGATGCTAGCCTGACTACTGACTCCTGACTTGGGGGTGGTGCCTCACCCAGCCCAGTTAAGGTCAGCAAAATCACCCCACCAACCCACAGGCTCATGAGCAGAGCTCAGTATGCATTGTGAGCCGTTGAGGTTTTGCAGTTGTATGTCGCACAGCATGTCTGTGGCAATGGATAACTGATAGAACGCCAGTTGGAGGCAGTTAGCTCTTCACCCTCCGAGAAACCAGATCGGGAAATTTCTTCTTATATTACAGTTGATGAAGGGGAGCCTTGAAAACAGTCATAGGGGTTTCCACTTATAATCTCTAGAGTCAATGTCATTGGTAACTTAATAATCAGCCCTTTGTTCATCCTTGTCCTCAGAATGTCCATCTTCACAGGGTAAAATGTATGGCATTCCTGTTAAGCTTGTTCTTAAGACTTCATCCTCAATATTTTGGATCCAAAGTATGACTGTACTCATAACTGGGCTGGTGAGGTTAGGGCCAAAATACCCAAACTCTAGACTATAAAAATCACTGAAGAACTTGCTAAAAATCCAGGTTCATGGAACCATCCCCAGAAATTCTGATTTCATGAATATGGGGCAGATACCAGGAATCTCCACTTTTAAAAAGCATCCGTGGTAACTGGGAGGCCACATGCTCAGACTTTGAGGGGAAAATGGTTGGGTTACAAGATGAGCTTTCCAGTTCTGAATGGAATGAAGCTACAATACAGAGTCATGCATTCATGCATGCTAAGTCACTTCAGTGGTGTCCAACTTTGTGCGGCCCCATGGACCATAGCCCGCCAGGCTCCTCCATCATAGGATTCTCCAGGCAGGAATACTGGAGTGAGTTGCCGTGCCCTCCTCTGGGGGAATCTTCCCAACCCAGGTATCAAACCCATGCCCCTTAGGTCTCCTGCGTTGGCAGGCGGGTTCTTTACCACTAGCACCACCTGGAAAGTCCACAGGGTGATACAACAGGGTAATAATTGAAGTCTGTGAAAAGAAAAGCAAACCAATCAACAGGAAAACAAGTGAACACAGAAAATAATCATAAATAAGGTACAAGGAAAAGGAATGTTTTTCTCCAGGCTTTTCAATAAAGTTTCCTGCACTACTTCGATTCCTGCCCCAAGTGAAGTTTAGGCCAAATTAGTAGTTCTCAACCACACTGATCTCTGAGAACCCCAATCCTACCCCGAGATTCTAGTGGCGTTAGTCTGAGGTGCATGCAAGACATTTGGTTTTGAAAAGTTCTCCTGGTCATTCCAATGTCCAGCACATTTTCAGAACCAGTGAGCGAAATTAATAACCCCTCCCACCACGTAGACCCCTTCCTAACAGTGGAAAGAACTGCAGCCTGATTTCCCACCTCCAGGCAGAATAGAGAGAAGGGAACCAGACTAGGGAGAGACAAAAAGGAATTCCAAGCTCCTTCTAAAATCACTCTTTATGGCAGAGTCTTAGAAGTGCTGAGATGGGTGGTGAACATGGAAACATACAACCAGTTCACGTGACCCCAGGAAAAGAAGGCCCGTGCCCACGCTTGCTTGTGAGCAGAGCAAGTTTTGCAGACTGAAGTCATTCTAGATGTCTGTCTCTGTATGCAGTGTGTACCCTTGAAAGCGTGGTATACCAGTTACGTGGTGTCTTTCATAATTAACTCTTCTCTCTCTAACTTTGTGATAAGAATGCTTGTCTGGTATTTCAGTATTTATTGAATGCACAGATCCTGTATGACATAAAATAGTTCCATGAAAATAAGGCCTAGGGGAATTTTAAAAACGAAATGGGCTCTGGGGGATTACAAGTGTGAAGAATGGTGTTCAAATCACCTCCCTGTGCGATGAAATTTACAGGGAAGCTTCTTAAAAACAGACGTTCCTGGAAACCACCCAAACTTACTGAATCAGAATGGGAGGTAAGGGACCAATACAAATGTCCCTTTTTACAAGCTCCCCACACAACTTTTATGCACTCTGCACCACAAGAGGCTCCTTTTGAGAACCATCTATCTTTGGGGACACCCCCTCCCTCGGACAACTTTATACACAGAGTTACACAGTGTTAAATCCACTTTGTCTTCACCCACTCTGGATGTTCAGTATATGACAGAGAAACCAAAGAAGACTGCATGTTAACAAAGCAGCTAGTCCAAAGGCCTCCAGAAGAAGCTGTGTCAGAGACGGGTTACCCATAGTGAAAATGAAACCCCTACCATAAACTCCAGATACAAACATCTCCTGAAGTGGAAATTCCTGAAATGGAACTTCTCGGCCGGAAGGCAAAACCACTCTTAATGTTCTTCATTGCCGAATTGCTTTCCAGAAAGGCTGTGCAGAAGAAGAGCCCATCTTGAGAAACTCAATAGTCGAGGCCAACATGAGGAGAAGGCTAGGGAAGGAAGTGGGGCAAGAGCTTCCAGAGACTGGACCCACATGCCACGTGCAGAGCCTATTCTCAATGCTGCCAGCAGGCAACAGACAATAAAACAGGAGCTCCCTGCCCTCAAGATGTTTACAGTCAGGAGAAGGGGGCAGGGAATAGTAAGCAAGAAAATCTTAGTATCATAGCCTAGAATTCGCAATAAACGTTGTGAAGGGAAAGACAGGGAACAAGAGTGAATTGTGGTCTGGCAGGGTTCTCAGAGGTTACATTTATGCAGATTAGCTCACTTGCACAGGATGTTAATTCGGGGCAGCTGTCCCAGGGCCAAGGTCACTAGTTCCTCTGTGATTTCTTAAAGCCTTGGCATTGGTGGCATCGGGGAACAATGATGAGGGAGGTGTTAGAGGAAGGGGAATTCCTGGGTGCCTGCCACTTGCTTCCCCACTAGAGAATGTTCTTTCCTCCCCAGCATCTTCCCTGAGGTTGCTGGGGGGCCAGGGACTAAGTGTCCTCACCCAGTGAGTCTCCCCAAAGAACGGGAGACTACCTACAGAACTGTGACCCCAGACACAAAGGCCTGGCCAGCTGTGAATGGGTGGGAGAGAAGCTGTCACAGGCCCTGTGCCAATCAGAAGATGTTTGGGCTCTTGTCTGAGCCTGGAGACCTGATGACCTGGCCTGCCCTGGCCCCTAAGGGAGCCAAGCACTTGCTCAAAGCTGAGTGCCCCAGAGGGTGTCAGGTACCACTCAGCCCTGCCAAGCAGTCTGCAAAGAAATGCTAACCAGGGTTGCCATGGTGACTTTTGTGCTGCAGGCATTGGGGGTTAGATGGCAGGGCCTTGGGGCCTCGCCTTGAGTATACAGCCCAAGAGTTCCCTGCCTGGGGGAAGTGCGGCGCGGGCTGTGTCCCTTAGAGTAAGAATCGGGCCGAATGTCCTGAGCGCTATCTGAGCGAAATAATTTGGGCTAGCAAACCAGACTGTGGGATATCTACCACGCGAAAAGCCAGCCCTAACCTAAGACACCGCCAGGCCCGCGCACAGAACAAAGGACTGAACAGAGATAGCCGGCTGCAGACCTTCCCCCTCTGGTGACAGGCAGCCAGAGCCGGAAGGGGGCAATCGCAGCCCCAGAGAGACACTATCTATAAAACTGTAAGCAGGCTTCTTTGCTAACTAAAACTTCTTGGGGGTCTGGACGGTCAACAGCTGCCTGAGAAGGTGCGCCGGTTTTACACCCAGATAACTGAGTGGCCGGGAGGTGATAAGTCGCAGCTTTGGCGCCCGCCAAACACCTCATCACCTGAGCTGCTCGGATCTGGGAAGAACACAAAATGCAGGCCCAGCCGAGTCTGTGCCTCTGAGGACTACCCGAGTGCCTGAACCTGAGCGGCTTGGACCTGGGAGCTCAGCCCAGGGCCGGCCTCTGATTGTTCCCGGCAGAACAACCTAGAGCCCGAGCAGTGTGGGCAGGGAGGCTACATGCCCCGTGAGCGGGGGCAGACCCAGTGTGGCTGAGGCACTGCGAGCACACACCAGTGTTATCTGTTTGCAGCATCCCTCCCTCCCTCCCCACAGCGCGGCTGAACAAGTGAGCCTAAATTAAAAAAAAAAAAAAAATAGTGTCCTCAACCATCCCCTTTGTGTCAGGGCGGGAACCAGACACTGAAGAGACCAGCAAACAGAAGAAGCTATAACAGAGGGAAACGCCTTGGAAGCTACAGGCCATAGATTAAAACCCTGTGGTTACTACGGATTACATAGGAAGGGGCCTATAGATCTTGAGAAATATGTCGGACTAAGGAACTGCCAAAAATGAACTGAACCCACAATACTCACAACAAAACCAGAGAAAGACCTAGATATATTTTTACTATTTTTATGATCAATCTTTCTTTCTTTTTTTTTAATTGAAAAAAAAAATTTTTAAGTCCTCTATTGTCCTTTAATTTTCACTTTTATAACTATTACTTTGCAAAAAAAAAAAAAAGACCCTATTTTTTTTTCTTCTTCAGCAAACTTCATATATATATTTTATAATTTTTTGACCGTGTTTTTTTTTTTTTTTCTTTTTTCTTTTTCTTCTTTTCTTTAAGATTGTATTTTTGAAATTCCAAACTCTACTCTAGATTTTTAATTTTAGCCTTTGGGTATATGTTATCAATTTTGTACCTATAGTTTTTTTCATAATTTCTGTGACTGTTTTTTTCCCTCTGTTTCTTTCTCTTCTTCTTTTATATAACATCATATATCTGCAATTCCAAACTCTACTCAAGATTTTTAATTTATGCTTTTTGGTATTTGATATCAATTTTGTACCTGTATTTTCTTTATAATTTTTGCGACATTGTTTTTGTTGGTTTGTTTGTTTTCTCTCTTTATTTTTCTTCTTCTTTTTTTTTTTTTTTTAACATTGTATTTTTGAAATTCCAAACTCTACTCTAGATTTTTAATTTTTGCTTTTTGGTATTAGTTATCAATTTTGTACCTGTAGTTTCTTTATAATTTTCGTGACCTTATTTGTTTTTCTTTGTTCGTTTTTTCTCTCTTTCTTTTCCTTCTTCTTTTCATTAACATCGCATTTTTGAAATTCCAAACTCTACTCTAGATTTCTAATTTTTGCTTTTATGTATTTGTTACCAATTTTGTACCTTTAAGAACCCAATCTTCAGGACCCACTTTTCACTAGGGTACGAGATTACTGGCTTGACTGCTCTCTCTCCCTTTGGACTCTCCATTTTCTCCACCAGGTCACCTGTATCTCCTCCCTAACCCCTCTCTACTCTACCCAACTCTGTGAATTTCTGTGTGTTCCAGACGGTGGAGAACACTTAAGGAACTGATTACTGGCTGGATCTGTCTCCCTCCTTTTCATTTCCCCCTTTTATCCTTCTGACCACCTCTGCCTCCTGCCTCCTTCTTCTCTTCTCTGTATAACTCCGTGAACATCTCTGAGCGGTCCAGTTGTGGAGTGCACATAAGGAAGTGACTACTGGCTAGCCCACTCTCTCCACTATTGATTCCACCTCATCTCATTTGGGTCACCTCTAACTCCCTCCTCCCTCTTCTCTTCTCCATGTAACGCTGTGAACCTCTCTGAGTGACCCTCACAGTAGAGAAACTTTTCATCTTTAATGTAGATGTTTTATCAATGGTGCTGTATAGAAGGAGAAGTTTTGAAACTACTGTAAAATTAAGACCGATAACTGGAAGTAGGAGGCTTAAGTCCAAACCCTGACTCCAGGGAACTTCTGACTCCAAGGAAGATTAATTGACAGGAGCTCATCAAACGCCTCCATACCGACACTGAAACCAAGCACCACACAAGGGCCAACAAGTTCCAGGGAAAGACATAACAAGCAAATTCTCCAGCAACAAAGGAACACAGCCCTGAGCTTCAAGATACAGGCTGCCCAAAGTCACCCCAAAACCATAGACATCTCATAACTCATTACTGGACATTTCATTACACTCCAGAGAGAAGAAATACAGCTCCATCCACCAGAACATCGACACAAGCTTCCCTAACCAGGAAACCTTGACAAGCCACCTGTGCAAACCCACACACAGTGAGGAAACGCCACAATAAGAGAACTCCACAAACTGCCAGAATACAGAAAGGACACCCCAAACTCAGCAATTTAAACAAGATGAAGAGACAGAGGAATACCCAGCAGATAAAGGAACAGGATAAATGCCCACCAAACCAAACAAAAGAGGAAGAGATAGGGAATCTACCTGATAAAGAATTCCGAATAATGATAGTGAAATTGATCCAAAATCTTGAAATTAAAATGGAATCACAGATAAATAGCCTGGAGGCAAGGATTGAGAAGATGCAAGAAAGGTTTAACAAGGACTTAGAAGAAATAAAAAAGAGTCAATATATAATGAATAATGCAATAAGTGAAATTAAAAACACTCTGGAGGCAACAAATAGTAGAATAACAGAGGCAGAAGATAGGATTAGTGAATTAGAAGATAGAATGGTAGAAATAAATGAATCAGAGAGGATAAAAGAAAAACGAATTAGAAGAAATGAGGACAATCTCAGAGACCTCCAGGAAAATATTAAATGCTACAACATTCGAATCATAGGGGTCCCAGAAGAAGAAGACAAAAAGAAAGACCATGAGAAAATACTTGAGGAGATAATAGTTGAAAACTTCCCTAAAATGGGGAAGGAAATAATCACCCAAGTCCAAGAAACCCAGAGAGTCCCAAACAGGATAAACCCAAGGCGAAACACCCCAAGACACATAGTAATCAAATTAACAAAGATCAAACACAAAGAACAAATATTAAAAGCAGCAAGGGAAAAACAACAAATAACACACAAGGGAATACCCATAAGGATAACAGCTGATCTTTCAATAGAAACTCTTCAAGCCAGGAGGGAATGGCAAGACATACTTAAAATGATGAAAGAAAATAACCTACAGCCCAGATTATTGTACCCAGCAAGGATCTCATTCAAGTATGAAGGAGAAATCAAAAGCTTTTCAGACAAGCAAAAGATGAGAGAATTCTACACCACCAAACCAGCTCTCCAACAAATACTAAAGGATATTCTCTAGACAGGAAACACAAAAATGGTGTATAAATTCGAACCCAAAACAATAAAGTAAATGGCAACGGGGTCATACTTATCAGTAATTACCTTAAACGTAAATGGGTTGAATGCCCCAACCAAAAAACAAAGACTGGCTGAATGGATACAAAAACAAGACCCCTACATATGTTGTCTACAAGAGACCCACCTCAAAACAGGGGACACATACAGACTGAAAGTGAAGGGCTGGAAAAAGATTTTCCATGCAAATAGGGACCAAAAGAAAGCAGGAGTAGCAATACTCATATCAGATAAAATAGACTTTAAAACAAAGACTGTGAAAAGAGACAAAGATGGTCACTACATAATGATCAAAGGATCAATCCAAGAAGAAGATATAACAATTATAAATATATATGCACCCAACACGGGAGCACCGCAGTATGTAAGACAAATGCTAACAAGTATGAAAGAAGAAATTAACAATAACACAATAATAGTGGGAGACTTTAATACCCCACTCACACCTATGGATAGATCAACTAAACAGAAAATTAACAAGGAAACACAAACTTTAAATGATACAATAGACCAGTTAGACCTAATTGATATCTGTAGGACATTTCATCCCAAATCAATGAATTTCACCTTCTTCTCAAGCGCACATGGAACCTTCTCCAGGATAGATCACATCCTGGGCCATAAAGCTAGCCTTGGTAAATTCAAAAAAATAGAAATCATTCCAAGCATCTTTTCTGATCACAATGCAGTAAGATTAGATCTCAATTACAAGAGAAAACTATTAAAAATTCCAACATATGGAGGCTGAACAACACGCTGCTGAATAACCAACAAATCACAGAAGAAATCAAAAAAGAAATCAAAATTTGCATAGAAACGAATGAAAATGAAAACACAACAACCCAAAACCTGTGGGACACGGTAAAAGCAGTCCTAAGGGGAAAGTTCATAGCAGTACAGGCACACCTCAAGAAACAAGAAAAAAGTCAAATAAATAACCTAACTCTACACCTAAAGCAACTAGAAAAGGAAGAAATGAAGAACCCCAGGGTTAGTAGAAGGAAAGAAATCTTAAAAATTAGAGCAGAAATAAATGCAAAAGAAACAAAAGAGACCATAGCAAAAATCAACAAAACCAAAAGCTGGTTCTTTGAAAGGATAAATAAAGTTGACAAACCATTAGCCAGACTCATCAAGAAACAAAGGGAGAAAAATCAAATCAATAAAATTAGAAATGAAAATGGAGAGATCACAACAGACAACACAGAAATACAAAGGATCATAAGAGACTACTATCAACAATTATATGCCAATAAAATGGACAATGTGGAAGAAATGGACAAATTCTTAGAAAAGTACAACTTTCCAAAACTCGACCAGGAAGAAATAGAAAATCTTAACAGACCCATCACAAGCATGGAAATTGAAACTGTAATAAAAAATCTTCTGGCAAACAAAAGCCCAGGTCCAGACAGCTTCACAGCTGAATTCTACCAAAAATTTAGAGAAGAGCTAACACCTATCCTGCTCAAACTCTTCCAGAAAATTTCGGAGGATGGTAAACTTCCAAACTCATTCTATGAGGCCACCATCACCCTAATACCAAAACCTGAGAAAGATCCCACAAAAAAAGAAAACTACAGGCCAATATCACTGATGAACATAGATGCAAAAATCCTTAACAAAATTCTAGCAATCAGAATCCAACAACACATTAAAAAGATCATACACCATGACCAAGCGGGCTTTATCCCAGGGATGCAAGGATTCTTCAATATCCGCAAATCAATCAATGTAATACACCACATTAACAAATTGAAAAATAAAAACCATATGATTATCTCAATAGATGCAGAGAAAGCCTTTGACAAAATTCAACATCCATTTATGATCAAAACTCTCCAGAAAGCAGGAATAGAAGGAACATACCTCAACATAATAAAAGCTATATGTGACAAACCCACAGCAAACATTATCCTCAATGGTGAAAAATTGAAAGCATTTCCTCTAAAGTCAGGAACAAGACAAGGGTGCCCACTTTCACCATTACTATTCAACATAGTTTTGGAAGTTTTGGCCACAGCAATCAGAACAGAAAAAGAAATAAAAGGAATCCAAATTGGAAAAGAAGAAGTAAAGCTCTCACTGTTTGCAGATGACATGATCCTCTACATAGAAAACCCTAAAGACTCCACCAGAAAATTACTAGAATTAATCAATGACTATAGTAAAGTTGCAGGATATAAAATCAACACACAGAAATCCCTTGCATTCCTATACACTAATAATGAGAAAACAGAAAAAGAAATTAAGGAAACAATTCCCTTCACCATTGCAACGGAAAGAATAAAATACTTAGGAATATATCTACCTAAAGAATCTAAAGACCTATATATAGAAAACTATAAAACACTGGTGAAAGAAATCAAAGAGGACACTAACAGATGGAGAAATATACCATGTTCATGGATTGGAAGAATCAATGTAGTGAAAATGAGTATACTACCCAAAGCAATCTATAGATTCAATGCAATCCCTATCAAGTACCAACAGCATTCTTCACAGAGCTCGAACAAATAATTTCACAATTTGTATGGAAAAACAAAAAACCTCGAATAGCCAAAGCGATCTTGAGAAAGAAGAATGGAACGGGAGGAATCAACCTACCTGACTTCAGGCTCTACTACAAAGCCACAGTTATCAAGACAGTATGGTACTGGCACAAAGACAGAAATATAGATCAATGGAACAAAATAGAAAGCCCAGAGATAAATCCACGCACATATGGACACCTTATCTTTGACAAAGGAGGCAAGAATATACAATGGATTAAAGACAATCTCTTTAACAAGTGGTGCTGGGAACTCTGGTCAACCACTTGTAAAAGAATGAAACTAGAACACTTTCTAACACCATACACAAAAATAAACTCAAAATGGATTAAAGATCTAAACGTAAGACCAGAAGCTATAAAACTCCTAGAGGAGAACATAGGCAAAACACTCTCTGACATACATCACAGCAGGATCCTCTATGACCCACCTCCCAGAATATTGGAAATAAAAGCAAAAATAAACAAATGGGACCTAATTAACCTTAAAAGCTTCTGCACATCAAAGGAAACTATTAGCAAGGTGAAAAGACAGCCTTCACAATGGGGGAAGATAATAGCAAATGAAGCAACTGACAAACAACTAATCTCGAGAATATACAAGCAACTCCTACAGCTCAACTCCAGAAAAATCAATGACCCAATCAAAAAATGGGCCAAAGAACTAAATAGACATTTCTCCAAAGAAGACATACAGATGGCTAACAAACACATGAAAAGATGCTCAACATCACTCATTATCAGAGAAATGCAAATCAAAACCACTATGAGGTACCATTCCACACCAGTCAGAATGGCTGCGATCCAAAAGTCTACAAGTAATAAATGCTGGAGAGGGTGTGGAGAAAAGGGAACCCTCTTACACTGTTGGTGGGAATGCAAACTAGTACAGCCACTATGGAGAACAGTGTGGAGATTCCTTAAAAAAACTGGAAATAGACCTGCCTTATGATCCAGCAATCCCACTGCTGGGCATACACACTGAGGAAACCAGAAGGGAAAGAGACATGTGTACCCCAATGTTCATCGCAGCACTGTTTATAATAGCCAGGACATGGAAGCAACCTAGATGTCCATCAGCAGATGAATGGATAAGAAAGCTGTGGTACATATACACAATGGAGTATTATTCAGCCATTAAAAAGAATACATTTGAATCAGTTCTAATGAGGTGGATGAAACTGGAGCCTATTATACAGAGTGAAGTAAGCCAGAAAGAAAAACACCAATACAGTATACTAACGCATATATATGGAATTTAGAAAGATGGTAACAATAACCCTGTGTATGAGACAGCAAAAGAGACACTGATGTATAGAACAGTCTTATGGACTCTGTGGGAGAGGGAGAGGGTGGGAAGATTTGGGAGAATGGCATTGAAACATGTAAAATATCATGCATGAAATGAGTTGCCAGTCCAGGTTCAATGCACGATACTGGATGCTTGGGGCTGGTGCACTGGGACGACCCAGAGGGATGGAATGGGGAGGGAGGAGGGAGGAGGGTTCAGGATGGGGAACACATGTATACCTGTGGTGGATTCATTTTGATATTTGGCAAAACTAATACTGTTATGTAAAGTTTAAAAATAAAATAAAATTAAAAAAAAAAAAAAAAAAGAGAGTTCCCTGCCTGGGAAGGCTGTCTGAAAGACACCCCAACCGAAGGGTGCATTTATTCTCTCAAGGCCCTTGTCAGACTCCTCTATTGGATCTCTTTAATTAAATTTCTTACAAAGTAAACAGTATAGTATTATTCATATGTGTGTGTGTGTGCTCAATCATGTCCTATTCTTTGCAACCCCATGGACTGCAGCCCGCCAGGCTCCTCTGTCCATGGGATTCTCCAGGCAAGAATACTGGAGTGGGTTGCCATTGCCTTCTCCAGTGCGTGCTCAGTCGTGTCTGACTCTTTGCAACCCTATGGACTGTAGCCCGCCAGGTTCCTCTGTCCATGGGATTCTCCAGGCAATACTGGAGTGGGTTGCCATTTCCTACTCCAAGGGATCTTCCTGACCCAGGGATCGAACCCATGTCTCTTGCACCTCCTGCATTGGCAGGCATACTCTTTACCACTGCACCACCTGGGAAGCCCCAATCATTCATATACAATCCCATTAACTACACACATGGGAAGCCCTGTTTGAAGGCATCCTCCTTAAGCACTGTGAGAAAGCACAAAGTCACGGGGAAGAGCTTAGACTCTGGGGTCAGACAAACTCAAGTTCAAAATCCAGCTCCATCACCCACTGGCTCCACTCTACAGGTTCAGAGATGCTGGGCAGGTTCTGAAACTTTCTTCTGCCTTCCTTCTCCGTTTTACAGAATGGGGATGATAGAACCAACTTTGCAGGGGTCTTATGAGAATTCAGTGAGATGATATCTGTAGAAGACTTGAAAATCATCATAATAATGACACTGCTAATATTTATTGAGCACTTCAAATACATCACATGTGGTCACAGGGACTTAACGACCAAATGAATGGAACTGGGGGCCTTTCCCAATCCAGCCTGACCCCGCATTTCCAGACTCCTTTTGTGATTTTTCACTCCCTCCCCAGGCCAGATACAAGTCCTCGGCTACAGCCCCACCGGCCCCCCGGCCCTCCTTCCAGCAGTTCACGCCTCTGACCACGCTCCCCTCTCCCTGGGTTCAGCCTGCACCACCTTGGTCTACCGAACTCCTCCTCACCTTTCCGGGCGCAGTTCAAATGTCACCTGCTCTTTGAAGCCACCCCTGCCACCTCCAGGCAATCAGCTGCATGCTCCTCCACACTCCCACACACTTCCTCTCCACCCTCTGAATGATCATAATAAACACGAGGACCAAGCACTGGGTGGAAGCACTTTGTTTGAGCTCATTCAACGGATGTAGGTATTGCAATGAACCCCATTTTAGCATGCAAAACTTAAGGCCCAGAGAAGCTAAGTAACTTGCCCAATGCCACACAGCCCAGCAACAGCCAAGCCATGGCACAGGCCTTCCGACCCAGAGCTGGCACCGGTAACCACTGCACTATCCCACTTCTCCCCACAAGCCCATCTCCTCCAGCGGGCAGGGAGAGCCAGGGATTGCGCCTCGTGCATTTTGGCGACCCTGGGTCCCAGCAGCAGCTGGCACACAGGCACTTGAAAACGCCCCCTCCCCCCCTCCCCCCACCCCCAGACAGCAAACCAGAGACTATTTTAGGAAAAACCACTAATGCAGGAAAACTCACCCATGTGTCCTGGTCTCCTTTTCTTTCTGCCCGTGATTAGGAAACTGCTCTGAGTCCTGTCCAAGGGGCCCAGGACGGTCTCTTTGAAGTTGATGAATAATAATGAGCTTCTTCAAGTTTATTGAACTTAAAAAAAAAAAAAACAGCTATTTTTCCCCCATGGAGAGGTCTGAAGCCTAATGATAAAACAGAGACATAGTCTTTGTCATGAGATCTTTTCCTGTTGAAAGGAAGAGAATTCACATTGTTGTACAGAAAAAACTAACACAACAACATTGTAAAGAAATTATATTCCAATTTTAAAAAGCATATATTAAAAAAGAGTAATAACAGAATTCAAAGGCAACCAGGCTTCCAGAACGTTCCCTGTCAGGGCAGGTCCCAGAGCAAGTCTTAAGAAGGAGCTCGTGAAGAAGGTGCGACTGGCTACAAAGGCATGCCCAAGCGGCGGCCTGGGTCCCCAGCCCAGCTCCGCACCTCTCAGCTAGCACTGGCGTGGGGGGAGGCCAGGAGTCCCAGGGAAGGAACATTTGAGAAATCTTTGGAGCTAGGAAGACGGGAAGGTTGCCTAGCCAGTGCTTGTGCCTTTTTTCCTTTTCCAAGCCTAAATCAGGTGTTTCCAGGATTCTTGTCCTTTTCCCATTGGAAGCAGATCATGCCTGGGACCAACTGGCCTTTTGCCCCAAGTCACCCATGTTCCTCAGGACTTTTTTCTTCTTAGAAATAAAAAGATGGGGCTTTGTCAAGATGAAACGACATTCCTCTCAAAGCCCCGAGTCTGACTCACTGCACAAGAGGAGGTCTTTAAGATGCTCCGGTTAATTCCCTAATAAAACTAACCTTTTTTGGACGGAGGTCAAAAAGAGAATCAATATCTTTCCAACTCAGGTCCTCATCAGCTCTGTAAAAGATGGATGTGTAAGCCAAGGCTTCAACTTGGGCAAGCCTCAAATTAGAAAAATGCTTGAAACTAGACTTGGGAGGGGACGGGGATGTGGTGAGGAAATGCAGGGGTGGGGAGGCACTGGGACCTTGCCTCCAGCCTGCAGTTACTGAGGTCACGAGTTTGTACCTTCCTGACCCCGCTGCTCAGTGTACTCTGAGCACATATTTATATCAAAATGCAATACGGAAATCAAAGGTGGATGTCACAGGGTTGCGGTTCTCGAGTGATTCACCATCCTACAAAGGACAGGAGACCAAACAGAAACAAAGATCTGTATGTAAAGGTCTTGATATATGGTAGGGGGCCTCTCAAAGTCACTCCCTGGCCTCCTTTGGGCTCTGGATATGATCGCGGGGAGGGTTCCTGGGAGAAGAGCACTTGGAACTTGGAATGAGAAAGATCACTGGGGATCTGAGTGGCTAGTGGGGCTGGCAGGTTGGAAGACAGCCAGGGGTATGTGATGAGCGAGAAGGAGCTGATGGGGACATGGGGAGACAGAAGAGGAGGGAGGAGGGGTAGGGCGGAACATGTGATCGGGGGCCACCAAGGCCAACCGGTGGTTCAGCCCAGCCTGGGCTTCAAGAAGAAGCCAGACTCCAACCGTCATGTGTGCGCCTGTGTGCGTGTTGGCTTGCTTTTCCCTTCAATGTTTTATTTAAAATATTTAATGATATTATAAAACTCTGAATTTGAAAGTCTGGAGTGGGAGAACATCCGCTCTTCGGTTTTCAGCTCAGCTCCATAACCATTCCTCCTACTCATCGCCCAATGCAGACACTGACACTCCCTGCCCAGGCACCATAGGTACTTGAGGCCCCCGCCCTATGGATTCCTGGGAAACTGGACATTTTCAGAATGATGGAAATGGTGTTCAGGACAGTCACCTGCATGTAGAGTTGCTAGATAAAATGTAGACACCCACTTCAATTTGACCTTCAGATAATTAGAAACATTTTAATATGTCCCTACAATAAAAATTAATTTTCTTAATTTCAAACTGAACTGAGCATCTCTTTTTGTTGTTTGTTTTTTGTTTAATCTGGCAACCCTACTCCTATGGCATATATCAAACCAACAGGGAGAAAGAAAGGATGAGACCAAATGCAGAGGCTGAACAGTCCCAGAAAGAGTCAGATAATAATAGCTCCTATACGAAGGCAGATGGCAAGATTAGAGATGAGCGATGTTCTGGAAAAAGAAGAAGCAGATCATGTAGCCTGGTTAAAGATGTGGACCCAAAGCAGAGAATAATCCATCACAGAAACACAACTGATACTATAGCTCCATGGTAAGCGGACAGGTAGACGAGATGCTCCCAGCCTCAGTTTCCCCATTACCACCTCCTAGTGTGTGGAGAGAAGTAAAGAGATCATGGAAGTGCCTTGCAAGTGCTGCCCAAACAGGAGTTGTTATCACAAAAGCCTCAGCCCCGTTCTTCCCCACATACACCACTGCTCCAGCCACGCCACTTCTGTGCAGTGCCCTTCTCCAGTTACTTTGCATGCATGCATGCTCAGTAGCTCAATTGCTCAGTTGTGGTTGACTCTTTGCAACCCCATGAACTGTAGCCCACTAGGCTCCACTGTCCATGGAATTCTCCAGGCAAGAATACTGGAGTGGGTTGCCATTTCATCCTCCAGGGGATCTTCTCAACCCAGGGATTGAACCCGTGTCTCCTGGAGCTCCTGCATTGGCAGGCAGATTCTTTACCACTGAGCTACCTGGGAAGCTCCCAGCTATTTTGAGTATAGGGCAAATGTCCCCTTGTTCCATCTCCCCCTGACCACTCTTCCATCTGGGTACTGTAGGACTCAGAGTTTCCCATCCTGGCAAAATTAATGACCTTTCCTTTGTTGTTTAGTGAGCCTTGGGTAAATATGTACAAGGCCAGAGATGGGGACACAGACTCACAAGCCAGAAGCTCTGATGGTCCAGGTGGCCTTCAGCTGATGACCAAACAGCCTCTGGGTCACGTCAAATGTCCTCGAACCTACACGTGGTTCCTCTGATTTCAGCCACCAGACAGAAACCTGCTCTGCAGATAACAAGGCATAGTGGTCCAGAAACTGACCCTCACTGTCCCACGTTCTGTAACTTGGGGTGGATTCTGAGGCTTTTCCATCTAAACGTAAGGTTTCACTTTGTTATCTGATGTCCTTTTATTTCTGTTGCCTTTTCCGTTTCGTCATGTTGCACGTTTCTCCACGTCAGGACCAGTGCTCTCCCTGAAAGTGTCTAAACAGCTGCTGAGTTCCACGCGATGGGGCATAGGATGTTCTTTCTTGCTTGGATTTCTTCAAGTCACCTTGCTCCACTTGTAGAAAACTCTGCCTTCCTTACACACACCTCCAGACCAGCTCGGGCCAGGACACTGCACCTTTACTTAGCTTCTGTTGCCACCTGCAGGATCATTTGAGGGAGAGTTCAGGGACCCTGGATGGCATCATAAAGAGAAAGCAAGGCTGGTGTGGAACCTTTGGGCTTCACCAGTTGTCAAGAGATTTCACAAGACACAACCTCATCACCTCTCCAGCGCTCAGGCTCCAATATTTAATTAGCTGAATGGCTTTGGGCAGTCACTTCTGCGAGTCTATTTCCTCATCTCTGAAACAGTATTTGATATCCAGAAAATCATTTTGATGGTGACTATTGAAAGTCACTCATTCATTTATGTGTTTCAGAAGCAAAGACCACATCAGATACAAAGTCATGAAAAAGTAGGTTCTCCTAAAAAAAATAAGATCACATTTTTACGGTGGTATCTGTCAAATGCATAGAAGACTCTTCACTGTTGTGACACAGGTGTGAACAAAGTGTCATGGAAACCAAGCAGTGACTATCTCTGTCCGGTACAAGCAAAGAAAGTGTTACAGTAGAGCTGGATTTGGAAAAACACCCAGGAGCTCCCCAGAATTCCAAAGACCACACATCAAGAAGGGAAAGAACATTTCAAAGAGAGGGAGCAATGACCCAAAATGCTTTGCCCTAGCTTGCTCTAGAAAGTTCCCAAGAAGTGAATGAACTTTCACATCCTGCAGCAGGCTTGGTAGAAGAGAATGTAAGGAGAGAGGATCTGGCCAACTCCAGAGCCAGGAGACAGCCACTCTTGCTGCCCATGGTGAGGCCCTGCTCTGGACAGAGTCTAGGATGCCAACCATGAAAAGGACCTGGGAGGATGCGAACAGATCATTCAAGGCAAGGACCGGGAGGTCTGCTTCATGACCTGGCTCTGCCACTCACTCACCTCGTGGCCTTGACTAAGCGCGCCATCCTCTTCAGGCTTCAGTGCTCTTATTTGCAAAAGAGGGTAAAATACCCACCTCAGGGTGTTGTTGCAAGATGCAGGCAAGATCATCAACCCAGTGCCTGCACAGACATGCCCAGATACACTAGCCGCTGGAGTCACTATCAGAGGTGAGCCTTCAGGAAATCACTACCTTCCCAAACCTATGTTCCTCATCCATAAAATGAGAGTAACAGTGTTTACCATGCACGCATCAGGAATTATTAATAATTGTGAAGACACCATCAAGAGATATAAACCGTAAAGTTCATACAAACCTGAGTTACAAAAAAGAGAGACAATGAGGTCCTCAAACCTGTATCTTTAAAATACAACGGAGTGCCTGCTACTTGTAAGGCATTTTCCCTTTCATTACCTCATTTAACTTTTCAAGGACAACCCTACGAAGTGGGTCCCAGGTTTATGTTCATTTGAGGCATGATGGCAAGAGTCAGAGAGGCTGCTGCTGCTGCTAAGTCACTTCAGTCATGTCTGACTCTGTGCGATCCCATAGACAGCAGCCCACCAGGCTCCACTGTCCCTGGGATTCTCCAGGCAAGAATACTGGAGTGGGTTGCCATGTCCTTCTCCAAGGCATGAAAGTGAAAAGTGAAAGTAAAGTCACTTAGTCGTGTCCAACTCTTTGAGACCCCATGGACTGCAGCCCACCAGGCTCCTCCGTCCACAGGGTTTTCCAGGCAAGAGTACTGGAGTGGGTTGCCATTGCCTTCTCCGGTCAGAGAGGCTAGGCTTGTCCATTTAACAGATGCTCCCTGAGCAGATCTATGCCTGAGCCACGATCCAGGGGGTTCATGGGAGTTGGGGTCAAGCACTAACAAGTTTCCCTGTGATGTGTGCAACGGTGGCCCAGGCTCCGGGCGTGGACTCCTGCACCCCACTCATCCTCACACTCATCTCTTCAGCCTTAGGGCTTTCAGCACGGTGTGCATGCATCCCGACACTCCCCCCATTTCTATCCCCAGCCCAGCCCTCCCGAGACATGAGTGTCTGCCTAGCCAACCTTTCCGCTCGCTTTTCTAATTGACACCACACCCTGAATATGTCCAAAATTGAGCTCTACTCCCTCTTTTCTCCACAGTCCTCAAGTCCCAGCGGCAGCTCTATCCTTCCAGCTGCACGGAGTCATCTCCAATTTCCCTCACATCCTACAGGAGGGCATGCTAAGTTGCTTCAGTCATTTCTGACTCTTAGCGACCTTAGGGACTGTAGCCCACCAGGCTCCTCTGTCCATGGGATTCTCCAGGCAAGAATAATGTAATGAGTTGCCATGCCCTCCTCCAGGGGATCTTCTCCACCCAGGGATCAAACACAGGAGGGCAGGAATCTTTTTTCTCCTACCTTGAAAACCACATGCAGAATCTGAGCACTTCTCTTCACCCCTGGCGCTAAAGAAGCTCCCGGGATCAGCAGCATGGTCCCCATTTTGTTGTTCCTCCCTATTCACAACCAAGTGCAATCCTTGTGATGAGTAAGTACCTACCTGCTGAGCAAAATGCTCGAATGGCTCCCCACTTCTTTCACATTAAAGCTCATAAAATGTCTGCAACACCCTGTACAACCGGCACCCTTCTAACACACACAGTATAATTGTATTTATTGCTTATTGTCTGACTACAAGCTCGGCAAGGGAACATATATTGGCACACAGAAATAGGTCTTGAATGGATAAACTGATGTGCTTTATTGCATAGTGGGAAGTGCAATGAATAGGAGGTGCTTCTCTAGAAGGAAATTCATAGGGAGAGAAAGAGCCAGAATCCAGTTAAGATCTCACAGCTCCAAGCCCAGAGCTTGTTCCACTAAGGAAGACAGTATGCAAGTGAGTGCCTGGGGCAGAGCAGGGGCTCCTACACACCAACAGAACTGGAAACTGAGGGGATGTCAGAAAGCAGGAAAAGCCTTGGCTCACCCTCTGTCAGAGGCTAACCAGCCATAGTACTCCGTCTCTCTGCCCACACCCAAGCACACCCCGCCACTCTCCCCGCCTTCCCAGGCCTGCTTTCCTTTGGCTGGCGATTCTGTGGCTCCTTCAAACTTAAACAGGTCTCAGTGTCAGTAGCTCAGCTGTATCCGACTCTTTGTGACCCCATGGACTACAGCCCGCCAGGCTCCTCTGTCCTGGAATTCTCCAGAATACTGGAGTGGGTAGCCATTTCCCCTCTCCAGGGTTTCTTCTCCACTCAGGGATACAACCTGGGTCTCCTGCATTGCAGGCAGATTTTTTTTAACCCCCTGAGCCACCAAGGAAACCCAAAAACAAGTGGCAAGGGAAAGAATAAAAGCACAGTTATCTGGACAGATGGTAGCTCATACTGTGCTAGAGACACAGACATGCTGGGACCCTCTCCTCTCGGCCTTACTGCAGGTGAGGAAGGCCGGCTCAGGGGAATTTTCTGAGAGACCCGGATGAGGACGGCTGTAAACAGGCAAGACAGAAGCCCCACCTCGTGGGCCGGTGGAGAATAGAGTCAGGGCTGGGGGTCCTCAAGAACTTGGAATGGGGTTGCCCTCTGCCGGTGACCCTGTGAAATCAGCCCACGGGGGAAGCGTGCCCAGATCGCGTGCTGGAGGGACGGACTACACGGTAACCCGAGTGCATGTCTTTCAGCGGGGGTGCAGCACAGAGAAGAGTGGGAAGGGGACATGGGTCTCGGTAAGGACGCGCCTCACGGGGCTCACAGGAGATCTGGTCACGTGGGGACAGATGGGTTAGCTGAGGGTCGGAGCCCTCTGTCCCCATACTTGCTATTCATCCAGCTTCACCGCTCTGGGCTCACCGTCTTCCAACAATTTCGCCGGCTCCCGCCTCCCCGCGGGTTTCCCGAGGAGCCGCACCTGCAAGCGGACTCACGGGTGCGGGCGCTGCCTCCCTTTCCCGGCGTCCGGGAATAAAGGATGCTCCGCGTGGGGAGCGCCGCGCGGCCTTTCCAGACGGGTCCCGGGCGGAGGCCGCGGCGGGTGCTCCCATAGAGGCCAACGAGGGCGGGCGAATGAATGAATGTGAATGTGAAGTCGCTCAGTCGTGTCCGATTCTTTGCGACCTCATGGACTATAGCCTGCCAGGCTCCTCCGTCCATGGGGATTCTCCAGGCAAGAATACTGGGGTGGGTTGCCATGCCTTCGTCCAGGGAATCTTCCCGACCCAGGGATCGAACCCACGTCTCCCGCATTGTAGGCAGACACTTGACCGTCTGAGCCACAGTGGCGCGCGGGTCGGGGGGCGCGCTCTGGCCGCCGGCGTGCCCTCCAAGGCTGCTCTCTCTCTCTCTCCCCACCCTGGTCGTCAGCGGGTCCAGAGAGGCCCCGAGGTTCACGCAGAACTGTACGGATGCGAGCGCAACTTTCCGGGGAGAATCTGAAGCTGCCCTCTGAGGCCCAAAGGCTCCCAGCCCGAGGGGAGGAAAGACCCTATCCGGCCACCGGGAGGGAACCTGGCTATCCCGGCTTCACTCGGTTTACTTCTTTGAGCTCATCCTCCTAACGAATGTCACCAGAGACGCAGGGAGCCGGTGGGTGGTGGGGGTGGCGGGAGCAGGGAAACCGAAAGTGCTCCTGACTCGTGTTAACGCTGAAAGTGTTGATCGCTCCTTAACTCCATGGATTGTAGCCCACCAGGCACCTCTGTCCTTGGGATGCTCCAGACAAGAATACTGCCTTGGTTCGCCATTCCCTTGTCCAAAGGATCTTCCCGACCCAGGCATCAAGCCCGCTTCTCCCTCATTGCAGGGAAGATACTTTACGGTCTGAGCCACCAGGGAGGCCGCCTGGGACGGGATTCCAAACTGGGGCTGTCGCCTTACGACTCGGTCCCCTGCCCTGGCTGAGAGAGCCACCTGGAGGCGGGCGCGGGGGACAGCGATCCCAGGGAAGAAAGACTCTCAAACCTCGGTCCCCTTCTCATTCGAGCCCCGACCATGGAAGAGGCGCCTGGAGACAGCGGAGGACCCCCAAATGGAGACCTGAGCGGCGAATCCAGTCCTCCTCCTTCGAGCGGAGAAGCTCTTTGCACCACAAGAGGGCGCGGGGTTTCCCAAAGTGTGTGTGTGTGTGTGTGTCTGTGTGTGTGTGTCTGTGTGTGCGTCTGTGTCTCCTCTGGGAGCATCTGCAGGATTGCCTGCTCTGGGGACCAACCACCGATCCATCTTTCGATACTGGAGCTGGGTAAGAGTGGCTTCCCACGTGGCCCAGTGGTAAAGAATCCTCCAGCCAATGCACGAGACGCGGGTTCCATCCCCGGGTCAGGAAGAGCCCCTGGAAAAGAGAATGGCAACCCACTCCAGTATTCTTGCCCGGAACATTCTATGGACAGAGGAGCCTGGCGACCTACAGTCCACGGGGTCGCAAAGAGTCAGCCAAGCCTGAACACCCACTCAGCCATGTGGGCTGTTTATCCGGGTTTCGGGCCTGGGAATCTGAGCGTCTCTTTTTAGCGCCAGAGAAAATGATCGCGGCTGGGAAAGGTGCGCTGTCTCCGAAGGGAAGGGGCGGATGGTCACCTGGCCTCCTCCCTGGAGACCTGGGAACTGGCACTGTGCTGCGAGCAGGGACAGCACTCGGTCCCGCTCAAGAAAGGGAGCGGCTTTCCCTCTGTCCCACCCCAAAAGAAAATAAACGGTCTCTGGCACGTTCCTGCATTCCTGATTTTTAACAAAACTATTGTTGGAGGCTGGCCAGTGTTTGCTCCTGGGCGGGACCAAACCTGCCCTCTCCTAGGCCCGCCCCAGCGCGTCCTCCCGGAACAAAGCCTCTTTGTAGCGCGCCGCTAGCAGAAACTGCCCTCCACACCCAGGGCCCTCCCCTTAGAGAATTCCAAAAAACCTTCTCAAGCCTGGCTCCTCCTCGAGGTCTGGACCTGGGAAGAAAGCCAAGCATCTTTCCTAACCCTTTGGGCTTAAGAACAGCGAAGTGGGTAACCATTCCCTTCTCCGGGGATCTTCCCAATCCACAGATCAGGCCTGCGTCTCCTGCATCTCCTGCTTGGCAGGCAGATTCTTTACTACTGAACCACAGGGGATCTCAAACTCAGTGCTGTTTCAGAGAAACTATATATACATTTTTTTTTCCCCCACCACCAAGGGCTGAAGATGAATGCCATTTTGACACTGACCCTGGCATTTGCTTGTCAGAGTTCTTCCATCTGCCCCAGAAATAACATCCCTCCACCCACTCCTTCGCCCACCTCCTTGATTGCCTGGCAGCACTGGTCACAGTGTGACTGTTTGGGGGCCCTCTGTCTTCTCCTTGGGTTCTGAGAGGACACTTCCTTTTTATTAGGTGTGCTTCCAGAACGGTCCTTCCCCTCCAGCTCTGACTTGTCCACCCTCTCCCAATGCTTACTCCCATTCCTCAGTGCACTGCCGGGACCCAGGAGCCCCCGGTTCCTCCCGGCCGGCTTGCGGAAGGGCAGAGTCCCCCAGGAGCTGTGGGCCGTGGTTAACCATCCATCGTCCTTTCAGGAACTCTGGGAGGCACCCACAGGTGTCCACACAGGATAGAGTCGTTCCCAGGCCCAGGATGACTGCCAAAGGCACAGGGCAGGGATGCTGGCTGTGGGGCTGCTAAGGAACTACAGACTCAAAGTAGAAAAAAAATGGTTCCTTGGGCAAACAGTGATGTGGGAGTGCTGGTTTTTAGTGGGAGGTGAAGATGAGATGTTTTCACTCATGCTAAGTTGGGTCAGTCATGTCTGACTCTCTGCGACCCTATGGACTGTAGCCTGTCAAGCTCCACTGTCCATGGGATTCGCCAGGCAAAAGTACTGGAGTGGGTTGCCATTTCCTCCTCCAAGGGATCTTCCCCACCCTGGGATCAAACCAGAGTCTCTTGAGCCTCCTGAAATAATAGGCAGATTCTTTACCACTTGTGCCACCTGGGAAGCTTTCAAGCTTTCATAGCTCCACACATTTAAAACTTCTTCTCCCAGGTCCCCCACCACCACCCTTTCCTGCACTCTTCTTATATTTGCACTGGCTATGGACCACTTCTTGCCAAATGATTCAGTACGGATGGGAAGTTTAATTTATTTGAGGGAAGCACCCCACTCCAGGACTCTTGCCTGGAAAATCCCATGGACGGAGGAGCCTGGAAGGCTGCAGGCCATGGGGTCGCTGAGGGTCGGACACGACTGAGCAACTTCACTTTCACTTTTCACTTTCATGCATTGGAGAAGGAAAGGGCAACCCACTCCAGTGTTCTTGTCTGGAGAATCCCAGGGACGGGGGAGCCTGTTGGGCTGCCGTCTATGGGGTCACACAGAGTCAGACACGACTGAAGTGACTTAGCAGCAGCAGTATGCTATCTGGGCATCAACAGTCACCCCCTCCCACCCAAAAAAGAAAAACTAAATCTGCCAAATAAGAATAAAATGCCCAATATTGGGTAACGGATTCATGCAAAATGTGCACCCCCCTGATGGACCCTGAATGTGTGGATCAACCAGAAGTAAGACCAGAGTGATACATGTGAGATTCATAGACCTCAGTAACTTTGAAGCAGGATGAGTAAGTGAAAAGAGCGTGTAGGCAAAAACCTCGCTTAGAATTCCGGTTCTGACACAAGCTGTGTGATCTTGGATCAGTTGCTCAACCTCTCAGAGTTTCAGATTCATCTTCTACAAAAATAGAAATAATTCTTTATTTTGGCAGGGTTATTGGGCTTCCCAGATGGCGCAGTGGTGAAGAATCTGCCTGCCGATGCAGGAGATGCAAGAGATGCAGGTTTGATTCCTGAATCGGGAAGATCCCCTAGAGGAGGAAACGGCAACCCACTCCAGTACTCTAGCCTGGAAAACCCCATGGACGGAGGAGCCTGGCTGGTGGGATACAGTCAGTCCACGGGGTCACAAAGAGTTGGACACGACTGAGCACACATGCATTATTGTGCAGGGTAAATGAAATAAACATGAAATGAAATCTTTTGAAAGTTCCTATCCTACAGAAAATGGATAAATTTCATTGTTGAAAATTCTATTAGAACTGAAGCCAAAACTGATTTCTGTGATGACATGTTTAGAATCTCTGGAAAGACAGGCCATCAGAGGTCTCAGGGCACCACGAGCAGGATCTGCTTACTTGCAGAGAAAGAAAGCAGAATGAAGTCTGGGCTTCAAGGACTTACTTCCCTCTCGGCTTCCCAGTTGGGTGCACAGGCAGGAAGTGTGGTGTTTTGGCAGCATGAGTATGTTTTGGCAACATTTTGAAAATTGTCCCCCTTTTCTGATCAACATGCCCAACTCTAGTCTCTTCCCTTGCCTCCTCCCTTCACTCCTTTCTCCTCTCTCCGTTTCTTCCCACATGTATGAGATCTCAATTAGTCCTTTCGAATCTCAATTTCCTCCTTTGAAAAGTTTGTAATGAGTAGTTCAAAGATTTAAATATAAGGCCAGACACTACAAAACTCTTAGAAGAAAACATAGGCAGAACACTCTGACGTAAATCACAGCAACATCATTTTTGATCCACCTCCTTAGACTAATGAAGATAAAAACAAAAATAAATAAATAGGACCTAATTAAACTTAAAAGTTTCTGGACAGCAAAGGAAATCGTAAACAAAATGAAGACAACCCATAGAATGGGAGAAAATATTTGCAAACAAAGTGACTAAGAAACGATTAATCTCGAAAATATACAAACAGCTCATGCAGCTCTATGTCAATGAAACAAACAGCGCAACCCAAACTGGGCAGATCTAAGTAGACATTTCTCTAAAGAAGACAGATGGCCAAAAACACATGAAAAGATGCCGAATGTTAGTTATTATCAGATAAATGCAAATCAAAAGTACAATGAAGCATCACCTTACACAAGTTGGAATGACCATCTTCAAAAAGTCTATAATTATTAAATGCCAGAGAGGGTATGGAGAAAAGGGAACCTTCCTACATTGTTGGTGGGGACGTAAAATTGTGCAGCTACTGTGGAGAACAGTATGGAAGTTCCTTTAAAAACTAAGAATAGAACTACCATATGATCCAGCAGGAGAAGGAAATGGCAACCCACTCCACTCTTCTTGCCTGGAGAATCCCATGGACAGAGGAGCCTGGTTGGCTACAGTTCATGGGGTCGCAAAGAGTCAGACATGACTGAGCGACTAACACACACACACACACACACACATGATCCAGCAATCCCACTCTTGAGCATACATCCAGAGAAAATAATAATTCAAAAAGGTACATGCACCCCAATATTCATTGCAGCATTATTTACAATAGCCAGGACATGGAAGTAACCTAAATGTCCATCTACAAAGGAATGGATAGAGAAGATATGGTACATATATACAATGGAAAATTACTCAGCCATAAAAAAGAATGAAATGATGCCATTTACAGTGACATGGACAGACCTAGAGATTATCATATTAAGTGAAGTAAGACAGAGAAAAACAAATGCCATATGATATCACTTTATATGTGGAATCTAAAAAAAATGATACAAGTGAATTTACTTACAAAACAGAAATAGAGTCACAAATGTAGAAAACAAACTTGTGGTTACCAAGGGGGGAAGTGAGGAGAGGGATAAATTGGGAAATTATGATTGACAGGTACTCACACTATTACATGTTAATATAAAGTAGAGAACTAATAAAGACCTACTGCATAGCACAGGCCACATTCTGTAATGGCCTCTATGGGAAAGTCACCTTACAAAGAGTGAATATGTGTATATGTGTAACTGAGTCGCTTTGCTGTTCAGTGGAAATACCGTAAAGCAGCTGTTTGCTGTTCAGTTGCTAAGTCGTGTCTGACTCTTTGTGACCCCGTGGACATTAGCACCCTGTCTCCTCTGTCCTCCGCTATCTCCCAGAGTTTGTAAAGCAACTATACTCCACTAACAATGTTTTAAAAAAAACAGTAGCTCTCATGGTTGTAATAAGGATTAAGGGCTTCCCTGGTGGCTCGGTGGTAAAGAAGCTACCTGCCAATGCAGTTCCCTGGGTTTGATCCTTGGGTCAGGAAGATGCCCTGGAGAAGGAAATAGCAACCCACTCCAGTATTCTTGCCTGGGAAATCCCACGGACAGAGGAGCTGGCAGGCCATAGGTCATTGGGTTGCAAAAGAGCCAGACACAATTTAGCGACTAAATAGCAACAATAAGGATTAAATGAGATAACATATATTTGATAAACCAGTCCTATTTCCCTCAAGTTGTCTCATTTCTCCTCTTCCCCCTTGACCTCTGACCTCCTCACTCTCCTCTTCCCCTTTCCCATGGAGATCGAAGGCGAGGCTGGATCAGACAGAGGACAGGAAAGATGCACTTCCTTTCTTCCATCCCAGCCTTGTAAGCGGCGGCCTTTGACGATGCCTGTCTTTGTGACTGGCTGTTAATCTCTTATCAGCCAACCATCTCCCAGCACTGGTCTCTCTGAGTGAACATCTCCTGAATTATTTACTTTTAGGAACTCCTCAGTGGGTGTGTATCACCACTTGGCATCCTCCGGTGAATAAATTCAATACTGTAAGTTGATTCAATGTGGGGCCTAAACTCAACAACATTAAAAATGTAGCAGGCTGCCCTTACCCCTGTGGGCCCTGGGCCCTCGCCTCTGCCAGGCGCCTCCCTTGACAGTTCCGTCTGGCTTGACCACTGATGCGTTTGCTTATTCTGCAGCCATTTGCCGCGATGCCTGCCATGGGGTTGGGGGGTAATAAAGGCCCCGACCCCTTCCCTCTAACTGGGACGACTCTGAAGGGCCTGCTGCAATTCTCTTCTCTGACCGCATCACAGCCCGCTTCTCCCTTGCCTGGTCCTGTGTCTTTACCTTCCCTCACGGGTGTGATCCCTGAGCACCCCTGAGTTAACTTCCTTCTCACTCATCTCATCTCGGAGCCTGATTGCTGGCTGCTGTACTGTGGAGCCACATGCAAAGCACATAGAAAGGGGACTGGGACACATCTGTGTTTAAACCCTGCCTCTGTCACTGAGTGGCCGTGTGACTTTAGGCACGTTATTTAACCTCCCAAAATTTCATTTTTCATCTGAGAGAAAAAGATTATTGTGAGAATTAACTGAGTTTATATAGAGTGTGTAAGAACCTGGATCACTGAAGCCACTCACAAATGTTAGTCCTTCTTTCAACAGTATTTCTCAAACATAACATCCCAAAGCCCACTAGAACAATGTTTCTAATTGACTGTATTTCTAGTTTATAAATTTTTACTAGAATTTATATTTTTATATTTTTGAAAATAATACTGCATATTTGAGAGGGGTGACTCTTTTGTTATTGAAGTTTTAGATCACTGTCTTAGGTAAAGCATCATGGTAAAGAAGTCAGAGGGACTGTGGAGCCCACTCCTGGGCATATACCCTGTGTGTGTCAGTTGCTCAGTCCTGTCCGACTCTATGTGATCCCATGGACTGCAGCCCACCAGCTTTCCCTGTCCATGGAATTATCCAGGCAAGACTGCTGGAGTGGGTTGCCATTTCCTTCTCCAATATAGCCTGCTGCTGCTGCTAAGTCGCTTCAGTCGTGTCCGACTCTGTGCAACCCCATAGACAGCAGCCCACTAGGCTCCTCCATCCCTGGGATTCTCCAGGCAAGAACACTGGAGTGGGTTGCCAGTTCCTTCTCCAATGCAGGAAAGTGAAACGTGAAAGTGAAGTTCCTCAGTCGTGTCCGACTCTTAGCAACCCCATGGACCGCAGCCTACCAGGCTCCTCCATCCATGAAATTTGCCAAGCAAGAGTACTGGAGTGGGGTGCCATTGCCTTCTCCAAATATAGCCTGAGAAAACCATAATTCAAAAGGACTCATGTACGCTAAAGTTCATAGCAGCACTGTTTACAATAGCCAGGACATGGAAGCAACCTAAAGGTCCATGGACAGATGAAAGGATAAAGAAGATGTGGTACATATATACAATGGAATATTACTCAGGCATAAAAAGTAACAAAATAGAGTTGGGTTAGGTCATTTGTAGAGATATGTATGAACGTAGAGTCTGTCATTCAGAATAAAGTAAGTAGAAAAGAGGAAAGCAAATATTGTATATTAATGCATATATGTAGAATCTAGAAAAATGATACAGATGAACCTATTTTCAGGGCAGGAATTCTCCAGGCCAGAATACTAGAGTGGGTAGCCTTTCCATTCTCCAGGGGATCTTCCCAACCCAGGTATCAAACCCAGGTATCCCACCTTGCAAGCACATTCTTTACCAGCTGAGCCACAAGGGAAGCCCAAGAATACTGGATTGGGTAGCCTATCCCTTCTCCAGTGAATCTTCCTGACCCAGGAATCAAACTGGGGTCTCCTGAATTTCAGGTGGATTCTTTACCAACTGAGCTATCAGGGAAGTCCCATGGCCATTCAGGTATGACCTAAATCAAATCCCTTACAATTATACAATTGAAGTGACAAATAGATTCAAGGTATTAGATCTGCTAGACAGAGTGCCTGAAGAATTATGGACAGAAGTTTGTGACATTGTACTGGAGGCGGTTATCAAAACCATCCCCAAGAAAAAGAAATGCAAAAAGGCAAAATAGCTGTCTGAGGAGGCCTTACAAAGAGCTGAGAAAAGAAGAGAAGCTAAAGGCAAAGGAGAAAAGGAAAGATATACCCATCTGAATGCAGCGTTCCAAAGAATAGCAAGGAGAGAAAAAAAAGCCTTCCTCAGCGATCAATGCAAAGATACAGAGGAACAGAATAGATGGCAAAGACTAGAGATCTCTTCAAGAAAATTAGAGATACCAAGGGAACATTTCATGCAAAGATGGGAACAATAAAGGACAGAAATGGTATGAACCTAATAGAAGCAGAAGATATTAAGAAGAGGTAGAAAGAATACACAGAAGAACTATACAAAAAAGATCTTCATTACCCAGATAACCTCACTGGTGTGATCACTCATCTAGAGCCAGACATCCTGGAATGTGAAGTAAAGTGGGCCTTAGGGAAGCATCACTATAAACAAAGCTAGTGGAGGGGATGGAATTCCAGATGAGCTATTTCAAATCCTAAAAGATGATGCTGTTAAAGTGCTGCACTCAATATGCCAGCAAGTTTGGAAAACTCAGCAGTGGCCACAGGACTGGAAAAGGTCAGTTTTCATTTCAATCCCAAAGAAAGGCAATGCTAAAGAATATTCAAACTACTGCACAATTGCACTCATCTCACATGCTAGCAAAGTAATGTTCAAAATTCTCCAAGCGAGGCTTCAACAATATGTGAACTGAGAACTTCAAGATGTTCCAGCTGGATTTATAAAAGGCAGAGGAACCAGAGATCAAATTGCCAACATCTGTTGGATCATTGAAAAAGCAAGAAAATTCCAGGAAAACATCTGCTTCATTGACTACACTAAAGCCTTTGACTGTGTGGATCACAACAAACTGGAAAATTCTGAGAGATGGGAATACCAGACCACCTGACCTGCTTCCTGAGTAATCTGTATGCAGGTCAAGAAGCAACAGTTAGAATGGGACATGGAAAAACAGACCGGTTCCAAATTGGGAAAGGAGTACATCAAGGCTGTATATTGTCATCCTGCTTATTTAACTTCTATGCAGAGTACATCATGAGAAATGCCAGGCTGGGTGAAGCACAAGCTGGAATCAAGATTGCTGGGAGAAATATCAATAAGCTCAGATATGCAGATGACACCACCTTTATGGCAGAAGGCAAAGAAGAACTAAAGAGCCTCTTGATGAAAGTGAAAGAAGAGAGTGAAAAAGCTGGCTACAAAGTCAACATTCAAAAAATGAAGATCATGGCATCCAGTCCCATCACTTCATGGAAAATAGATGGGGAAACAATGAATATAGTGAAAGACTATTTTCTTGGGCTCCAAAATCACTGCAGATGGTGACTGCAGATGTGAAATTAAAAGACACTTGCTCCTTGGAGGAAAAGCTATGGCAAAACATAGACAACATATTAAACTGCAAAGACATTAACTTTGCCAACAAAAGTCTGTATAGTCAAAGCTATGCTTTTTCCAGTAGTCCATTTTTCCAATGGATGTGAGAGTTGGACCATGAAAAAGGGTGAACACCAAAGCATTGATCCTTTTGAACTGTGATGTTGGAGAAGACTCTTGAGAGTCCCTCCCTTGGACTGCAAGAAGATCAAACCAATCAATTCTGAAGGAAATCAATCCTGAATATTCATTAGAAGGACTGATGCTGAAGCTGAAGCTCCAACACTTTGGCCACCTGATGGGAAACACTGACTCATTAGAAAAGATCCTGATGCTGGGAAAGATGGAAGGCAGAAGGAGAAGGGGATGACAGAGGATGAGATGGTTGGATGGCATCACTGACTCAGTGGACTTGAATTTGAGCAAACTCCAGGAATTGGTGATGGACAAGGAAGCCTGGTGTGCTGCAGTCCATGGGGTCACAAAGAGTTGGACACAACTGAGTGACTGAACAATAACACCAAAGGGCAGATGTATCTTTCTTAAATTCCCACAACAGTGTTGACCATCCCCACTGCTCTTCTGAAATGATCTTGCCATCAAAAGATGAAGTCTACTTCTCATCCCCTTGCCTCCAGGCTGGGCTCAGTGACTTGCTGGACCATGAGAAAGTGAAAAGAACCAATTTCTAGGACTTCCAAGGCTAGAGCATATGAGAGTAAGGCATTACATCTGGGTCCCCTATAATGTGCCCTGGAGGAAGGCAGCCAGCATACTGTGAGGAGCCCAAGCCCTTGGAGAGGTCATGACATGGGCATCTGCTCACCATATCCCAGCAACAGCCAGCATCTCTGCCACCCAAGTTAATGAGCCATCTTGGACGTCCAGCCCCACTGGACCTTCAAATGAATGTGGTCCCAGTCAACATCTGACTGTGACCCCCTCACCCCAGAATAGAATGGCCCCACTGAGCCCAGTCAACCCACAAACCATGATGGATAATAATAAACTGTTGTTTAAATTATGGGGCAGCTTGTTATATGGCAACAAAGCCCTGTCTCCTAGGGTTGTTGTGAAAAGTAAATGATGTAATGCATGCAAATTGATTAGCACAGTGCTTGTTAAAGGATTCCTACACTTACAGAAAAGGTAAGCTGATTTACATGGAGAGATAAAACACAGTGCAAATGAACTCAATCCTAGGCAGGCATCATGCGACTCAATATTTAGTGGGCACCTGCCACATGCCAGGCCCTCTCTATAAGCAGAGAATCTTGGAGTAGTACGGAATCTTCTAGCTCCACCTCCCACTGAGTGGGACATTCCTTCTTGAATGTTTGCTTAACCCAACATTTATTAACGCCTGGTCCTGGCCAGGAAGGGCAGTAGATGATAATGCTGGGAAGTCGGACAGAGATACGGAACACTCAGCGCAGGGCCAGAAGCAAACACGTGGGCAGTTCCTGCACAGGGTACCACCCGCAGAGGCGCGGGATGCGTCCCCCACGTTGATCGCACCTCCCTGAGTGCTGGTTCTGGCTGCTGTATTTTCTGTGTCTCAGTCTGTAGCTTGAACGGCAGTTCTCAGACTCTTTGCCTTCTTGCCTCATATCCTGAGGTCGACTATTTACACACCCACTTACTCACCTGTGCGCACGCTGACTCTCATCAAGGAAGGAAGGGCTTGCCTGGCACTTGAACACCAGTGTGGGCTCCTTGAGGGCAGCGCCTGGGTCTTGTTCCTCGCTGGGGCCCCAGCTCCTAGAGCAACCAGGAAAGAAGAAAGAGGAGGGGAGAAGGGGAGGAGAAGGAAGGGGAGAAAATAAAACAAAGCCAAAACAAACCAAAATGTATCCTGTTATGTGTGGGTTCAGAAACATGCCAAAAATTCCTTTAATTCAAGCTCATTTCAAGCAAGAACATCAGGGAGAATTACCAGTATAAGCTGCTTTCTCAGGCTTCACAAGTGCGTCTACATTTTTAATAGGCTGGGGCTTTAACAGTCAGGTGAAACCAGGTTTTGAAAACTCCAAAAAAGTTCACTTTGAGTTTATTCCAACAAGGTAGTTAATAGCTGCTGCAATTTATGAGCTGTCATTGTTTCCCACACATAGCCCTGTTTTATGGCTTCTTAAAATTATCTTTAGACAATGCTTTACCAGCCAGGAACTTTACACAAATATGTGGCTTAGAATTTGTTTTGAATGATAAAAAAATACAAGTTCTGTGTCACACACAGTGGAGAATGTTGTTGTCTCTTGAGAAACAGGAAGAGAGCACTATATTAACCAGGGCTGAGCACACAGCCGCCTGACTGGGCCTTCTCTTCCCAGCCTCACTCACCTGCTGAGAGCCCTGCCCACACCTCCCAGTTATGGGGAACCCATACCCTGGGCATGAATACACCAGCAGACCAGTGAAGCAGTTTGTTTCACTGCTTTATCGTTTCCGTTCATCCTAAGTCATACTCCTTCTCCTGTTCACTAGCTCCCTCCTTAGTTGAAAATGTTATTACTTGTTTTTTAACATATGTTTAAACTTAATCTATTTATTTCAATTGGAAGCTAATTACTTTACAATATTGTAGAGGTTTTTGCCATACATTGACATGAATCCACCACAGGTGTACATGTGTTCCCCATCCTGAACCCCTCTCCCACCTCCCTCCCCATCCCATCCCTCTGGGTCATCCCAGTGCACCAGCCCCAAGCACCCTGTCTCATGCATTGAACCTGGACTGGCGATCTGTTTCACATATGGTAATAAACATGCTTCAATGCTATTCTCTCAAATCATCCCACCCTTGCCTTCTCCCACAGAATCCAAAAGTCTGTTCTTTACCTCTGTGTCTCTTCTGCTATTTCACATATAGGGTCATCATTACCATCTTTCTAAATTCCATATATATGTGTTAATATACTGTATTGGTGTTTTTATTTCTGACTTCACTCTGTAAAGTAAGGCTCAAGTTTCATCCACCTCATTAGAACTGATTCAAAAGTGTTCTTTTTAATAGCTGAGTAGTATTCCGTTGTGTATATGCACCAGAGCTTTCTTATCCATTCACCTGCTGATGGACAGCTAGGTTGCTTCCATGTCCTGGCTACTGTAAACAGTGCTGTGATGAACATTGGGGTACACGTGTCTCTTTCCCTTCTGGTTTCCTCAGTGTATATGCCCAGCAGTGGGATTGCTGGGTCGTATAGCAGTTCTATTTCCAGTGTTTTAAGGAATGTCCACACTGTTCTCCATAGTGGCTGTACTAGTTTGCATTCCCACCAACAGGGTAAGAGGGTTCCCTTTTCTCCACACCCTCTCCAGCATTTATTGCTCGTAGACTTTTTTTTTTTAATTTTATTTTATTTTTAAACTTTACATAACTGTATTAGTTTTGCCAAATATCAAAATGAATCCGCCACAGGTATACATGTGTTCCCCATCCTGAACCCTCCTCCCTCCTCCCTCCCCATTCCATCCCTCTGGGTCGTCCCAGTGCACCAGCCCCAAGCATCCAGTATCGTGCATCGAACCTGGACTGGCAACTCGTTTCATACATGATATTTTACATGTTTCAATGCCATTCTCCCAAATCTTCCCACCCTCTCCCTCTCTCACAGAGTCCATAAGACTGTTCTATACATCAGTGTCTCTTTTGCTGTCTAGTACACAGGGTTATTGTTACCATCTTTCTAAATTCCATATATATGCGTTAGTATACTGTATTGGTGTTTTTCTTTTCTGGCTTACTTCACTCTGTATAATAGGCTCCAGTTTCATCCACCTCATTAGAACTGATTCAAATGTATTCTTTTTAATGGCTGAATAATACTCCATTGTGTATATGTACCACAGCTTTCTTATCCATTCATCTGCTGATGGACATCTAGGTTGCTTCCATGTCCTGGCTATTATAAACAGTGCTGCGATGAACATTGGAGTACATGTGTCTCTTTCCCTTCTGGTTTCCTCAGTGTGTATGCCCAGCAGTGGGATTGCTGGATCATAAGGCAGGTCTATTTCCAGTTTTTTAAGGAATCTCCACACTGTTCTCCATAGTGGCTGTACTAGTTTGCATTCCCACCAACAGTGTAAGAGGGTTCCCTTTTCTCCACACCCTCTCCAGCATTTATTACTTGTAGACTTTTGGATAGCAGCCATTCTGACTGGTGTGGAATGGTACCTCATAGTGGTTTTGATTTGCATTTCTCTGATAATGAGTGATGTTGAGCATCTTTTCATGTGTTTGTGAGCCATCTGGATGTCTTCTTTGGAGAAATGTCTATTTAGTTCTTTGGCCCATTTTTTGATTGGGTCATTGATTTTTCTGGAGTTGAGCTGTAGGAGTTGCTTGTATATTCTCGAGATTAGTTGTTTGTCAGTTGCTTCATTTGCTATTATCTTCTCCCATTGTGAAGGCTGTCTTTTCACCTTGCTAATAGTTTCCTTTGATGTGCAGAAGCTTTTAAGGTTAATTAGGTCCCATTTGTTTATTTTTGCTTTTATTTCCAATATTCTGGGAGGTGGGTCATAGAGGATCCTGCTGTGATGTATGTCAGAGAGTGTTTTGCCTATGTTCTCCTCTAGGAGTTTTAGAGTTTCTGGTCTTACGTTGAGATCTTTAATCCATTTTGAGTTTATTTTTGTGTATGGTGTTAGAAAGTGTTCTAGTTTCATTCTTTTACAAGTGGTTGACCAGAGTTCCCAGCACCACTTGTTAAAGAGATTGTCTTTAATCCATTGTATATTCTTGCCTCCTTTGTCAAAGATAAGGTGTCCATATGTGCGTGGATTTATCTCTGGGCTTTCTATTTTGTTCCATTGATCTATATTTCTGTCTTTGTGCCAGTACCATACTGTCTTGATAACTGTGGCTTTGTAGTAGAGCCTGAAGTCAGGTAGGTTGATTCCTCCAGTTCCATTCTTCTTTCTCAAGATTGCTTTGGCTATTCGAGGTTTTTTGTATTTCCATACAAATTGTGAAATTATTTATTCGAGCTCTGTGAAGAATGCTGTTGGTAGCTTGATAGGGATTGCATTGAATCTATAGATTGCTTTGGGTAGTATACTCATTTTCACTGTATTGATTCTTCCAATCCATGAACATGGTATATTTCTCCATCTGTTAGTGTCCTCTTTGATTTCTTTCACCAGTGTTTTATAGTTTTCTATATATAGGTCTTTAGTTTCTTTAGGTAGATATATTCCTAAGTATTTTATTCTTTCCGTTGCAATGGTGAATGGAATTGTTTCCTTAATTTCTCTTTCTGTTTTCTCATTATTAGTGTATAGGAATGCAAGGGATTTCTGGGTGTTGATTTTATATCCTGCAACTTTACTATAGTCATTGATTAGTTCTAGTAATTTTCTGGGTGGAGTCTTTAGGGTTTTCTATGTAGAGGATCATGTCATCTGCAAACAGTGAGAGCTTTACTTCTTCTTTTCCAATTTGGATTCCTTTTATTTCTTTTTCTGTTCTGATTGCTGTGGCCAAAACTTCCAAAACTATGTTGAATAGTAATGGTGAAAGTGGGCACCCTTGTCTTGTTCCTGACTTTAGAGGAAATGCTTTCAATTTTTCACCATTGAGGATAATGTTTGCTGTGGGTTTGTCATATATAGCTTTTATTATGTTGAGGTATGTTCCTTCTATTCCTACTTTCTGGAGAGTTTTTATCATAAATGGATGTTGAATTTTGTCAAAGGCTTTCTCTGCATCTATTGAGATAATCATATGGTTTTTATTTTTCAATTTGTTAATGTGGTGTATTACATTGATTGATTTGTGGATATTGAAGAATCCTTGCATCCCTGGGATAAAGCCCACTTGGTCATGGTGTATGATCTTTTTAATGTGTTGTTGGATTCTGATTGCTAGAATTTTGTTAAGGATTTTTGCATCTATGTTCATCAGTGATATTGGCCTGTAGTTTTCTTTTTTTGTGGGATCTTTGTCAGGTTTTGGTATGAGGGTGATGGTGGCCTCATAGAATGAGTTTGGAAGTTTACCATCCTCCGAAATTTTCTGGAAGAGTTTGAGCAGGATAGGTGTTAGCTCTTCTCTAAATTTTTGGTAGAATTCAGCTGTGAAGCTGTCTGGACCTGGGCTTTTGTTTGCTGGAAGATTTTTGATTACAGTTTCAATTTCTGTGCTTGTGATGGGTCTGTTAAGATTTTCTATTTCTTCCTAGTCGAGTTTTGGAAAGTTGTACTTTTCTAAGAATTTGTCCATTTCTTCCTCGTTGTCCATTTTATTGGCATATAATTGTTGATAGTAGTCTCTTATGATCCTTTGTATTTCTGTGTTGTCTGTTGTGATCTCTCCATTTTCATTTCTAATTTTATTGATTTGATTTTTCTCCCTTTGTTTCTTGATGAGTCTGGCTAATGGTTTGCCAATTTTATTTATCCTTTCCAAGAACCAGCTTTTGGTTTTGTTGATTTTTGCTATGGTCTCTTTTGTTTCTTTTGCATTTATTTCTGCTCTAATTTTTAAGATTTCTTTCCTTCTACCAACCCTGGGGTTCTTCATTTCTTCCTTTTCTAATTGCTTTAGATGTAGAGTTAGGTTATTTATTTGACTTTTTTCTTGCTTCTTGAGGTGTGCCTGTATTGCTATGAACTTTCCCCTTACGACTGCTTTTACCGTGTCCCACAGGTTTTGGGTTGTTGTGTTTTCATTTTCATTCGTTTCTATGCAAATTTTGATTTCTTTTTTGATTTCGTCTGTGATTTGTTGGTTATTCAGCAGCGTGTTGTTCAGCCTCCATATGTTGGATTTTTTAATAGTTTTTCTCCTGTAATTGAGATCTAATCTTACTGCATTGTGGTCAGAAAAGATGCTTGGAGCTCATAGACTTTTGGATGGCAGCCATTCTGACTGGCGTGAGATGGTACCTCATTGTGGTTTTAATTTGCATTTCTCTGATAATGAGTGTTGTTGAGCATCTTTTCATGTGTTTGTTAGCCATCTGTACTTCTTTGTTTGTATTATGTCTCTGCATGGCTGTAATTCTGTTTTACATAAAACATACCACAGGCCTCTTTTACTTAGCAACTTATTCTATTTTTCTTGCTACAATGTATTCATATCCTGGTTGGAGTTATGGGGGTGTTAGAATCTGTATCCTCAGCTCTGTTGATAATGCAATCTCTGCCACAAAAATCACCAAAACTTTCCTATGGAGGAAAACACAGGAAATCAGAAGAGAATGAAAGTTTGGGGTGAGGGGAGGGCAAAACTTCTCATTAGGAAGAAGGATAGGAATGTTTCCTCCTTCAGAGAGCAGTGAGGACCTGCTGGTTGGAGAGCTGATAATTATTTTGTAGTCTGAGGTCAGTGGGATGCCCTCTAAGAGGCTGGGGTGACCCACAGAAGCCCAGGATAAACCCCAAAAGCTGATGGACCTCTAGGGCCTGGGAGTGCACTGCAGGAATTGGTGGATGGATTTGGGGACCTGGGTGTGAACACTAGCAGATGAAGGATGCACCCAGGACCTGGGAAGAGATCCCAGAAGTTGGCGGTGAATTCCTGATGCCAAGATTAGATCCAGGGAGCTGCAGCAGTAACAGAGTAGTCCAGTGGTGGCGGGGAGCATGGGTGCAGTGATGGCCAAGGGGGAAACCTGTTTATCAGCAGAGGCAGGGCCACTTCATGCCAGGAGGTCCAATGGTGGCTCCTCCCTCTTAAAGGGGGAATAGAAGGAAAATGGTTTCAGAGTGTCCAAAACTTGCCTAGTCCGCCTCTCTCTGCTCAACACCTTGAAGGTGATGGTCTTGTGAGACCTTATCAGTGGGTACTTTTGGTACCCTTCTGGGTGTTCAATCCTCTGTTCCTTAGCAAAATGAAGCAACGACCGAGTATGGTGCCCTTGGCAAGCTCTAGATAGTCAATCTGGAAGAGGAGACTGCAACACCATTAAACTTCTCTGTGTGGTTATTTTATAGCCCAAAGTGCTGATTTTCATGAACTTCTTCATCACCTTGACCTTGTTCAGCACTAGCTGAGCTGCAGATCTCTTGGCTAATCTCTATACCAATTTGGTTTGCTTTTTCCTGATATATTAGGTAACTCACCTTTTTGTTATAAAGGGCCCAATCGAGTTTGCATTCATATGAGCCCAAGTTAATTGTTCATAAAATATGGAACTTGCTTAATATCAATGCTCTTGATAGCGAACTTCCAGATACATTCTCTGTGCTGCTGGTTGCTCTCTAAGGAGGAGGACAGCTCCAAATTCTGGTTTTGAGTCTAGCTCCTCACTGATGCCAGAAGCACACATTGAGGCCTTTGTGATTATTTTATCTTATAAATGTGCATTTGTTTAATTAAGAAAAGTCAAAGAGAGAAAAGCCCTAACCATAACAAATTCTAGATGTCCTATTGAAAAATCAGTGTTTCCTCTATATCTGAAAAGCTGAGGGTGCCCCTAGTTAGAGCTCCAGTCTGTAGAAGAACTAGATGCCCAAGGAGTTGCTGCTGGTTCCAGGGATCCCTGATTGTTAGCTGAGGCAGCTGTAGCAGCTGGGTGTCTACGTCCCTATGACCATACCTTCTGCCACAAGAGTTACATATCCTCAACACACACCACCCTTATGGCAGAAAGTGAAGAACTAAAGAGCCTCTTGATGAAAGTAAAAGAGGAGGGTGAAAAAGTTGGCTTAAAACTCAACATTCAGAAAACTAAGATCATGGCATCCAGTCCCATCACCTCATGGCAAATAGATGGGGAAATAATGGAAATAGTGAGAGAATTTATTTTGGGGGGCTTCAAAACCACTGCAGATGGCGACTGCAGCCATGAAATTAAAAGATGCTTGTTCCTTGGAAGAAAAGCTATGATCAACCTAGACAGCATATTAAAAAGCAGAGACCTTACCTTGCCAACAAAAGTCCATCTAGTCAAGGCTATGGTTTTTCCAGTAGTCATGTATGGATGTGAGAGTTGGACTATCAAGAAAGCTGAGCACGGAAAAATTGATGCTTTTGAACTGTGGTGTTGGAGAAGACTCTTGAGAGTCCCTTAGACTGTAAGGAGATTCAACCAGTCCATCCTAAAGGAAATCAGTCCTGAATACTCATTGGAAGGACTGATGGTGAAGCTGAAACTCCAATACTTTGGCCACCTGATGCGAAGAGCTGACTCATTTGAAAAGACCCTGATGCTGGGAAAGATTGAAGGCAGGAGGAGAAGGGGAGAACAGAGGATGAGATGGTTGGATGGCATCACTGACTCAATGGACATGAGTTTAAGTAAGCTCCAGGGAGGCCGGGCATGCTGCAGTCTATGGGGTCACAAAGAGTCGGACACAACTGAGCAACTGAGCTAAACGCTCCCCTTACCACCAAATTCTTCCACTACCTTCTTGCTTAATGCTATTGTTGTTCAGTTGCTAAGTCATGTCCAACTCTTTGCAACTCCATGGATAGTAGCCTTCCAGGCTCCTTCTGTCCATGGGGTTTTCTAGGCAAGAATCCTGGAATGGGTTGCCATTTCTTTCTCCAAGGGATCTTCCTGACCTTCTTGCTTACAAGCTTGCAAAATGCTTCAGTTCAAATGCGTTGGATCTGTCAACTCCATTCTATGGTACCCAGGCTAGATCTCAAATCTTTTGGGAAGAGGTGTCAGGCCACTGCTACCAAGCTTTCCGTCCCTATTCCTGTTCTCCTTGGTCTTACTCTTCTCAATGAATTTGGCCATGGATCCCCCTCTTTTCCCCTGAGGGTTCAGGATAGGGAACACGTGTTTACCTGTGGCAGATTCATGTTGATATATGGCAAAACCAATACAATATTGTAAAGTTAAAAAATAAAATAATAATAAAAAATAAAAAAAGAACATTCCAGTGGCTTCTGCATCTCCATCATTTTTCCCTCTGCATTCTTTCATTCTGATTGGCCCCTTTCCCCACGTGGAAAATGCCCCATCTTCTCTGCTTCCCTTTTTTAATATAAACAATCCAGTTTCAAGTTCCTCATCTGTCTGGGCTTACCTTAGACTCTGGTATTTTAGAATTCAGCTTCAAACTCCATGCTTTATTCATCTTGCTTCTTCCTTTTCTATGTCTCCTTGTGTGTCAGTTAATACCAAGTCTATCTGGGCTGCAGAAAACCTGTGCCCAGGAGGTGGACCCATTTGGAGTGAAGGAGGTCCAACTGGAATCAAAAGAGCTGGTCTTCTGTTTCCTCTTGGAGTCAGAATCAAAGCTCCATAGTTAAGGTCTATTCCACGTTGGAGAGGGGTCTGGGTCAGAGGCCATCCTGCTTTCATTATGGTGGGAAGCAGATTAGGGTTTTGCTTACTCTTTTCCCCCATGGAACTCATGCTCAGTTGCTCAGTTGTATCCAACTCCTTGTGACCCTATGGACTGTAGCCTGCCAGGCTCCTCTCTCTGTGGGATTTTCCAAGCAAGAATACTGGAGCAGGTTGCCATTTCCTCCTCCAGGGGATCTTCGTGACCCAGGGACTGAACCCATGTCTCCCGTGTCTCCTGCGTTGCGGATGTATTCTTTACCACTGAGCAACCAGGGTGCTATGTGCTGTGCTAAGTGGTTTTAGCTGTGCCGGACTCTTTGCAACCCTATGGACTATAGCCTGGCAGGCTCCTCTGTCCATGGGATTCTCCAGGCAAGAGTACTGGAGTGGGTTGCCATGCCCTCCTCCAAGGGATTTTCCTGACCCAGGGATCAAACCCATGTCTCTTGGGTCTCCCGCATTGGCAGCTGGGTTCTTTACCCCTTAGTGCCACCTGGGAAGTGCTATTGTATTTGTATTTACTGTCCTTTGAAAGTGACTGATGAGAGAGTCCTTGGCTCTTCCAATGTGGAAAGGACTTGCTAGAGGCTCTTTCTAGTGTCTCACCACCTTTGGTTTGGGGCAGGAAGTGATGGACATGAAAAGTCAAAACTGGGGAATCATGGTACATACCCTTGACTTGCAAGGAAGTGTCTGAGGAGTCACGAACCTTCCTGGATTGAGACGTGTCTGGATAGTAGGATGGATCCTTCTGGAGAGAGAGATGGACCTGAGAAGTCACCATTAGCTCTCCTGGGAAGAGAGGCATCTGGGGAATGTTGATACATTCTCCCAGTTCGCACTGTTTCTGAGGAGTCAAGAGCCCTCTCAGACAGAGATGTGTCTGGAGGGCCCTGGTGGACCCCCTTTGAGGGAGATGGGTCTGAGATACTTTTTCTAAGGCCTCCTAGAATTGGAAGGAACTGGGAAACTGAGGCACCCCTGCTAGAGAGATGGATCCATGGAGTCACGGCAAGAAGGCCTGTGAAAAGTCAGACCTTCTTGCTTGGGCTTCCCTGTTGGCTCAGACAGTAAAGAATCAGCATGGTAAAGAGACCCAGGTTCATTCCCTGGGTTGCTAAGATCAAGCATAGCCTTGATCGAAATGAATCTATTTACGAAAGAGAAACAGGCTCACAGACATAGAGAACAGGTTTGTGGTTGCCAGGGAGGCAGGGCTCAGGGGAACAGATGGACTGGGAATTTGGAATTAGCAGATGTAAGCTATTACATGTAGAATGGATAAACAAGGTCTTACTATGTAGCACAGTGAGTGAGTTAGTCCCTCAGTCATGTCAGACTCTTAGCGACCCCATGGACTGTAGCCCACCAGGCTCCTCTGTCATGGAATTCTCCAGGTAATAATACTGGAGTGGGTGGCAGTCCCATCTCCAAGGGATCTTTCTGACCAAGAGATCAAACCTGGGTCTCCTGTACCGCAAGCAGATTCTTCACCTTCTGAGCCACTAGGAAAGCCTCCCAGATGACACAGGGAACTATATTCAGTATCCTATGATAAGCCATAATGGAAAAGAATGTAAGGAAAGAATGTGTGTGTCTGTATACATGTGCATATATAAATATATAAGTTCATCACTTTGTTGTACAGCAGAAATTAACACAGCATTGTAAATCAACTAAACTTCAATTTAAAAAGAAGCTCAGCCATGATTACAGTATTTACTTACATCCAGCTAAGCCTGACTAGGTATTTGTCATTGTCCAGTTGATTGAGATACTCATTCAAGAAAAAGAATATTTGTGTGATGAGGGTTAGGAGTAAAATAGTTTTCAGGGATAAAATCTGTTTACATTGTTCAATAATTAAATCCAGATAGGCTGTGAGGGTTTCTTCACTGATCAGTTTGCATTTTCATTAAAACACTAGCTCCCTCCTGGGGATAGACACAGTTTCTCATTATTGAAAGTTGATTTCTTCTTTGCTCTTTTCACTGACTCTGCCTAAACCAACCCCTGAAAGTTGTTTTTAACTCTGCCTTCCAAAGAAAGCAATGGTGTGTCCTTACATAATGTTAGCATTTGGAGAAACTTCTACAGAATACTGAATTTCTCAAAATAAGTGATTCTGAAATTTAGTCCTTAGGTAAGTGCACTGGAGAGAGATGTATGTTGATGGTTGGATCACCTTCTTTATCTTCTTTGTTCAATCCAACATCTGGAAGTTGGAGCCCTGCATGGAGTAGCCTGAAACACCTCTCCCAGGAAGATCATGGCTCAAGGTCTGTGGTGGGTGACCACTTGTAACAGGACTCCAAAGCTATACTTCACACCAGGCACCCACTGCCTACCGTGGAGTTAGGAAGGAGGACACAATTGCTCACAACTCCTCTGGCATAACAGAGGCTGTTTTGGAAACACTTTCTATGTGCCCAGCAATGGGTTGAGCACTTTTCACCCATTTTCTCACTCTAGGATGCAATACTAGCCGGTAGTAAATGAATAAATTTCCAGGGTCACGTTGTTCTGGTAACAGATAAGTAAACAGACTAAGAGGCAAGGGCTCTTGATGAACTGATCAATCAACCCGACTGTGAGTTCTTTGAGGATGAATTCCTCATCTGATTCAATTTTTTTTTTTTAAGAAAGCAATTCTTTTTTTTATTTTTTTTTATTTTTTGCCTGTGTGGTGTCTTAGTTATGGCATGAGAGCTCCCTAGCTGTGGTGTGCGTGGGCTGAGTTGCCCCTAGGCGTGTGGCATCTTAGTTTCCTGACAAGGGATGGAACCCACATTCCCTGCATTGGAAGGTGGATTCTGAATCATTGGACCACCAGGGAAGTCCCTCATCTGACTCAGTTTAATCCCTGCAGACCACAACACTAGAAGACTCAGAGGACAGTTTCTGGGCAGGTTAAACATGCCTCCAGGCTGAAGGGAACCAAAGGGGCTTAGGAGGCAACACAGGCTGCCGTTGAGCCAAAGTCCTTAGTCCTTCTCAAAGGGAGACTGGATTTTTCTCCAGTTTCTCTGAATTTTCCATCTGTACCATTTTGCTGCAAATTGGCAAGGCTATGAGCCCAGTCCTGGGCACATGTCTGGCAAATCTCTTGCCCCAAGACAACCTGGGCAGTCTCTCTTTTAATGGAACCCAGTTCTAATACATTTAGGGTCCCCACAATACTTATGATCAGAGATACTCAATCTTGGTTTTCCTGCAGAGGACTCTTTATGGTCTTTGGAAATCAAACAACTCAAATATAGGGGCTGGAACTGCTCAGAGAAAAAGGTAGGAGTTAAGCACCTGTCCACAAAGATGGGGGTTTCACACCAGGAAGCTGAAATGGGTAGAACCCCATTCTATAACCTCACCTCTAGTCAGAGTGGTTAAAGACATTTATAAATCATCCCCTTCTTAAAAATAAGTTGTTTGGTAATGATTTTGCATTAAAAAATCATTTCACTTTTCAAAATAGGAACTTATGTTACTTTGAGATCCTTTGCCCATTTAAAAAAAATTTGACAGTAAAATTACGTATCAATAAAAGATGTCATTTGGGAAAATTGCATTCCTAATCTTCCTTTCCATGAACTTAGTCCTTAAAAAAGATAAACTGTGACTTTATGTAACAGAAAATTGCAACAATGTTCTTCTTAGGTATTTTTCTAATATGTATATACTAAGGGTGTTTGCTGTTGGTCTGCCATGTTATATGTATCACTCTCCCCCCACCCCCATCCAACTTGTACTGTAAGGTGTATAAATACACAATATCATCTGAGCCTACTAAGCAGCCTAGAGGACATGAAGTATTCAGCAAATGAATATTAATCAGAAACTCTAAAGGCAGATCATCCTACGCTTTGTAACCCATCTGAAAACCCTAAGCTTATTTCATTAGGCTTATTTTCAGATGCTAAGGGACAATATTTGTATTGAAAACCCAGTTACAAACACCAGTCTCATCTCCAGATAGCAGAGAAAATTCTAGAACAAAGGTTCCTGACAGAGCCCTGCCTGCTTGGGGATTGAGAGAGAACACCTGCAGAGAACACCCGAAATATATACTAAAACATTGAGTGGAGAGAGACCTCCTTAGAGGAGAAAGCTTAGGTGGTTATAACTATAGGCTCTGGGTTGCGGCACGTCAAGACCCAAGTTCATTCGTGGCTGTGTGACCTTGGACAAGGCGTCAACCTTCCTAATCCCTGATGCCTTCCTTTGTAAAATTCCTTTGTAAAAAAATAGATGTGCACTTCAGCAGAATGTCTAGAGCAAAAGTGTTCAATGAATTGTAGCTGCTAATGTTATATTACGATTATGGTACCACCCACATCATGCACACAGCAAATCCAGCTTCTGGAGACTGTGCAGTCATGTCCTTCCTCAGGGTTATGCAGTCTCCTGTCAACTGAGTCTCCCCCTCTGTGTCTCCGTTCTGTGAAACTCTGAGATAATCATGGTAAATAACAACCCCTTTGTGTTTATAAGACATGATCACATCTGCTTCCCTGTGTGACCCCCCACAACAACTCTGTGAAAATGAACGAAAATGGCCTTGTAGCTCCATTTTACAGTGTTTTTCACAGTTTCACATTTCACAGTTTACTGTGAGGTAAACAGAGGTTCAATGACTTTCCCAGACTAATAATAGGTACACTGGGACTTGAAGCAATATCTTTCTCGCTGTGTCTCTGGGATGAGTAGAAAGTGTCTTGGTAAAAAGACCATCCACCTCGTTTGAGTTCCGGACTGCCATGTTCCCTGGCATATGCCACTGGCCAAGATTTCCTGCCATCACTGGGAGCACCAGGATGGGGAGGATTTCTCCTCCTCTTCCTGCGATTCATACTTGGCTGCCTTCATTCTGAAGCCTAAGCATCTGGTATCAGCCTCTCAGCCTGCCTGAGATTGTACTGATGATGGGTGTTACTAGGAGGCACCTTCGCTGGGGCAAATCACACTGTTGCTACACACACAAACTCTCCCGCCTGACATCTTTGTCTGCTTTAAGTATCATCAACATTCTTACCCAAGGCAACTTTGAAAGGAAAGGAAGTCCCAAGAAGACATCAGCCTGGCTGGAGGAGATGGATAAACATCAGGGGTGAAGTGTTTCCGTTCTCTGAAAGGTCAAGGCAGCTCCAGCTTTAAAGCAGCCAGACCTGACCCCTGGGCACTGAGACAATGGATTTGAGCACCTTGCTTCCTTTTGCATGAGAAACAGCTGCTGTGGGACCATTCCTTTCTGCTCTAGTCCACGAAGTAGGGAAAGGCTCTCCTGAAGAACCTGGCCCAGGGCAACTGTAATGACCTAAAATCATAGAGCCAACCCTGGATGTGCAACTGAATTCTATATGAAGGTTTTATAAATACTGATGCCTGGACCTATTCAATCAGAATCTTACACCTGAGATCCAGGCATCAGTATTTTTATAGTTGCATTGATATACATCATATTGTATACATTATATAACTGATACCCAATAAACAGGAGATAGTGAAGGGCAGGGAAGCCTGTGTACTGAAGTCCATGGGGTTGCAAATAGTCAGACACAACTTAGCAACTGAACAACAAGTCATATTTTAAAAAAATTTGTCAGCATAAATGTACATCCTGATTCATCACCATAATCAAGATAATGAACACAGACATCACCTCCTAAAGTTTCCTTGTGCCCTTTGTAATCCTTCTCTCCCTTCCCCATCCCATCACCCAGGCAAATATTGATCTGCTATAAATTAGTTTCCATTTTCTAGACTTTTATAAAAATTGAATCACATACTGTTTTCTTTTGTCTGACTTCATTCACTCAGAATTATTTTGAGATTTGCCCATGTGGTTGTGTGCCAATTCCCTTTCACTGCTGAGTGGTATTCCGTTCCATTGCATGGATATACTGAAATTTTTTTATTCATCTGTCACTGACATTTGAGTTGTTTCCAGTTTGGGATCATTACCAACAAAGCTGCTCTGAACATGCATGCACAAGTCTTTGTATGGATGTGTGTTTTCTTTTCTCTTGGATAAATACCTAGGAGAGGAATGACTTAATCAGATAGCAGTGTATATTTAACATTTTAAGATGCTGCCAAATAGTTTTGCAAGTGCTTGCACATTCTACATCTCCATCAACAGAAAATAAAGAGTTGCAATTGTTCCACATCCTCATGCTTCTTGCAGGGGGGTGTGTGTAGTACCTTTCACTGTGATTTTAATTTGAATTTCCATAATGATTGATGATATTGAGCATCTTTTCATGTGCCTTCTTCTTCTTTTTTTTGACATATGCATATCTTTTTTGGTCAAGCTTCTGTTCATATCTTTGGGGACTGGACCTAAGCATCTGTTGAAAATAAAATCTCTCTGGTGATTTCAGTGCTTAGTTAGGATTAAGCACTACCATCTTACTGGAAAATTGAAGGCAAACTTCTCATGTTAATCATGTGGAAACTGAAATCTAGGGAGAGATTGGATTATTTGTAAAGCAAGGGAAATGGAAAGACAGCAAAATCATCCTTAGCACAATTATGACCATTTGGGAGCAAGTTCTTCATTGCAGACCTAAGGGCATCATTACCATAAAGTAGATAAGATATCTATTTTGTCTTAACACTTGCTGGTCTTTGTTCCAACCTGATCACTCATCATTTCTCTTAGTCATCTGAGTATTTGTTCTATAATAAACATTTGAAGGAATTGACAATTGACTTCTTTTAACCAAATTTGTAGCAGTTTTATAAGTGGTGAAAGGGAAGGGAAAATAGTCTTAGGGTTCCACATGTAGTGCTAACTATAAAACTCTAGAGGACTCCATTCACACAGACATGATGTGCAGGGCACAGTCTGTACAACCTCGTAAGGTGACCTTGAATAGTCTTAAACTCTAAGATCTAGGTTCCGAGTCGCACCTTCTAACTGTGTCATCTTAGTTAAGTCAGTTGAATCTCTGAATATTGCTTTAAAATCTGTACAATTTGGATAATTAGTACTCACAGGAATAGACAGAAATGAAATGAGCTAATGTTCAGTTCAGTTCAGTTCAGTCACTCACTTGTGTCCTACTCTTTGTGACCCCATGAATCACAGCACGCCAGGCCTCCCTGTCCATCACCAACTCCCGGAGTTCACTCAAACTCACGTACATCGAGTCAGTGATGCCATCCAGCCATCTCATCATCTGTCGTCCCCTTCTCCTGCCCCCAATCCCTCCCAGCATCAGAGTCTTTTCCAATGAGTCAACTCTTCGCATGAGGTGGCCAAAGTATTGGAGTTTCAGCTTTAGCATCAGTCCTACCAATGAACACCCAGGACTGATCTCCTTTAGAATGGACTGGTTGGATCTCCTTGCAGTCCAAGGGACTCTCAAGAGTCTTCTCCAACACCACAGTTCAAAAGCATCAATTCTTTGGTGCTCAGCTTTCTTCACAGTCCATCTCTCACATCCATACATGACCACTGGAAAAACCATAGCTTTGACTAGATGGACCTTTGTCGGCAAAGTAATGTCTCTGCTTTTGAATATGCTATCTAGGTTGGTCATAGCTTTCCTGCCAAGGAGAGCTAATGTTAGGGATTAGCAAACCTAGGTGGCTAAAAGAGATAAAGCAAGTTAACTTAAATGAGTCAGGTGGTTCAGAGGGATGATCAAGAAAAGATGGGGCCCATGATAAACTGTCTACTCAGTTCTAGATGATTATGGCCTTAGAAAAATGCTGGCCCAGAGTTACCAGAGCTTCTATTTTTCTAAGAGAAGTCAGATTCCAAAATAGGTGTTGTTCATATGTCCACTGATAAATGTGAAAGGGCTTTATAAATCACAATGCACCTCATATATTGAAGGGGTATCACTATGTTTTAAATCAAGCTGTGAGTCAGGCCATGAGGGTCTATTGTACGTGTCTATCTTGCACCACCTTCTTCATCTTTCTTATGACACCACGACCATCACACGGCTCCATGACACAGACTGGGTCAATTATCTTATCATATCTTCCTGGCCGCAGGGATTGACCCAAGATAGACTGTACTCAACTGGGCAAAAAAGTAGAAAAAAATTAATTCCCTGGGAATTTTCCTAGCCAGAGCTAAAAAGCTTCCCTTCCTCTCTAGACCTGAGGCCATAAGGATGAATATCCCGAGCTGCCTGTGACCATGCTGTATGAGGAAAGACTATCTACTCTAGGCGACAACATAGGACAACATGATGTCATAGAGTTCTGCCATCACGTGAGTCTCTGACATCCAAAGACCCTCTCCAAGCTTCTGTTACATGATCCAGTAAATTTGGGACAGGGCTAGCTTCAAAGGGGTTTCTGTTGCATGCAACCAAAGAAATCCTGACAAATGCATTTTGCCATCTTGAAGTACAATGGCAGCAGATGAGTTTTCGCTGATTTTCAGGGCACCCTCATGATATGTGATTCATGGAGAGAGGTCAGAGAATGAAGAAGTAAGTCTTGAACGAGGAGATGGAAAGGTGACCAAGGTGTTTAGGGGAAGCTAACCAGGGCTGTGTAGAATTCTCTGTTGGTTTGGACAGTACACCCTGAGGTATTTTCTTGTATTTATAAGTACATATGCAGGCTCTGTGGAGAAGGCAATGGCACCCCACTCCAGTACTCTTGCCTGGAAAATCCCATGGATGGAGGGGCCTGGTGGGCTGCAGTCCATGGGGTTGCTAGGAGTCGGACACGACTGAGAGACTTCATTTTCACTTTTCACTTTCATGCATTGGAGAAGGAAATGGCAACCCACTCCAGTGTTCTTGCCTGGAGAATCCCAGGGATGGGGTAGCCTGGTGGGCTGCCGTCTATGGGGTCGCACAGAGTCGGACATGACTGAAGCGACTTAGCAGCAGCAGCAGCAGCATGCAGGCTCTGATGAGCTTCTGGAAGTGATAGCTTTCTAGAAAGGGATTTATACTAGAACACATGAGAGATTGAGGGGAACAACACTATGATTATTAAGGTTAACTGAAAAATAGAACTGATTTGTAGACTGGAACACTTCCATCAGCATCTTAATACAGTATGTTCTTAAGCTACAAGGGAAACCAAAACATATTGAAAGCCACTTTGTTAAAATCTGGGTTTCTCTGGTGGCTTAAACAGTAAAGAATCTGCCTGCAGTGTAGGAGACCTGGGTTCAGTCCCTGGGGCAAGAAGATCCCCTGAGAAAGGATAGGCTACCCACTCCAGTATTCTTGCCTGGAGAATCCCATGGACAGAGGAGCCTGAGGGGCTACAGTCCGTGGAGTCACAAAGAGTCAGACATGACTGAGTGATTAACACTTTCTTACTTACTTGTTAAAATTTGCTAAGATAAAGCATTGTCAAAGGAGGTTGAAATCTATGTTCAGTGTACATTCACCTTAAAGGCAAAACAACATCAGAAACTCTATCACAAAGTTTCTTTGGTTGCAATGGGATAAAAACAGAAGTGTTAGTAGGTTGATGTTTAACAGCATCGAGCCGAAAATAATGATGCATTCATTCAGGGCAGGTGATGGAGCCTTTGGATTTGGAAATATTCAAAGTTCAAGTTGCAAGGCCTTCCTCTCTTCTGGTGAGTACTCCTCTGGGTGTGGTCAGTGTCTGTCTTGGTGATTTTTCTTTTCCTGGTATACGATGGCTGAACACCTCCTTTTTGTGCTGGAAAACACTTTTCCTATATATGTTGTAAGACCCTCAATTAGATTCTGGAGTTGTGGTGTGTGTGGCCAGCTTGAGTGAGTACATGCTGGTCGCTCAGTCATGTCCAGCTTCTTGTGACCCCATGGGCTGTAGCCCCACTAGGCTCCTCTGTCCATGGGATTCTCCAGGCCAGAATACTGGAGTGGGTAGCCATCCCCTTCTCCAGGGGGTCTTCCCTACCCAGGGATTGAACCCAGGTCTCCTGCATTGGCAGTCAGATTCTTTACCGTGTGAGCCACCAGGGAAGCCATGTGGCCAGCTAAGGAGAGCAGATTTTATTGTTCCCAACTGTGCTTTTCATGGTGGCGTTACACAGGCAGCTGGAAATCAGGCATCGTGGGCATGCTTATACTGGAGAAATTGGCAAATATTCCACATCAAGGTGGTCTCCACCCCCAGCAAGCTGGTTGTTCAACATTAACCAGCACACTGCAGGTGACGAGCCTTGTTGCTTCTTTCAGGTGTACATTTCTACTTAGATCTACTATTGGCTGATCATCCATGTGACAAGTAGAGAGCGATTTGTTGTATTATTTCCCAGACCTCAGAGGGGCAGCACACTCTGTCCCCAGACCTGGGAACGCAGGGCTTGCCTGGGCCAGGCTCCAGCCCCGTGGGAAACTGGTCTAAGCAACCTCCTGATCCTCCAGCAGAGTTCCCACCACACCTCTCACCTGGCAGAACAAGTCCTGTGTGTGGGACTCCATCCAGCTGGTAGGAAGGATTTCACAGGATCATCTATTCTAAGTTGCTAATAGTAACACAATGGGCTAAATCTCCTTGGGCTGTTTGTATTTTCATGAAAGCAGACAGCTGAAGGGAAGAGAGTCAAGGGGTGAGATTTCTGGCAATACTGCAGGCTGCTGGGGGGAGGGAGGTGTTATTTGGGAACAATGAGTGTTTTATTTCTTTTTTTTTAATTAATTAATTTATTTTAATTGGAGGCTAATTACTTAAGTGCTCTCAGGTTGGTTGCCACCTAATGGTTACCCTGCTCATCAATTTTGTAAGTCTGGGAAGAACTGATGACAAGAATAGCAATGGTGGAGGCGATAACAATGATATCAATGTTAATGCCGGTCTGCTGTCGGTCCCATAACGTCCCAGGAGATTTCTCTGACTTTGGGGGAAGGCTCAAAGAGTAGAGAGAAATGGCTGGAACTTAATCTCTGTGAGGCACTGATGTGAAAGTGCTTGTTGAAGAGCAAAGATGTATTACCCACGATTTAACAAGATCCTAAAGACTGTCCTGTGATAGCATCCAGAAAAGGCGCAGTGACTCAGAGGAAGCAAATTCGGGTCTCCTGGGGACCACAAGCATCCTCTCCTTTGACCAGCATGCTGATTCCTCACTCCTGGAACTTTCACCTCCCTGGAAGTTTCCTTCTGGATGTCATGAACAGGATACACCTGGATATGCCTCGTCCACAAATAGGTTGGGGAATCAGAGACTGGAGACAACCTCCGGAATCATAAACCCAGGAGTGGCTGGCGGGTGTTCTCCGGGACAGTGACTCAGGGGCAGACCCAGACTGGCCTCCCGTTGGCAGGCTGCCAGGGGAGGTCTGGGCGCTCCTATCATTTCTCAGAGGCTCCTCTGGGACTTTTCACTCTCTGGCACCCGTTTCTTGTTCAGCTCTTATTGCTTATGACTCATATGGCATTTTCTTTTTAATGCCTAATACATTAGGGACTCTGCTGATTCATACCAGGAGGAAAGCGAACTGGCTTGAGGTGAGTTCAGAGTCCTGTACTGAAGATGGGATTCATTGAGTTTAAGAACACAGGACTTGGGACTTCCCTGGTGGTCCAGTGGCTAAGACTTTGACTTTCAATGCAAGGGGTGTGAGTTCAATCCCTGGTGGGGAAGCAAAGAGCCCACATGATTTGTGGCCAAAAAACAGAAGTAATGTTAGACTTTAAAAATGGTCCACATTAAAAAAAAAAGATATGGGACTTAATTGGAATTGACATGCATACAACGCTATGTATAAAATAGACAACCAGTAAGAACCTACTGTGGAGCACAGGGAACTCTGCTCGGTGCTGTGTGGTGACCTAATGGGAAGAAAATCTGCAAAAGAGGGGATATCTGTAAACATATAGTTGATTCACTTTGCTGTACAGTAGAGTAACACAACATTGTAAAGCAACTATATTCCAACAAGAAGTAATTAAAAAATAAAAAGGACGTCTGTATCTTGAAAAAAAAAAAAAAAGAACGAACGAACACAGGACTTAAGGACAGACAAGAGGCAGAATTCTGAGGCCTGGAGATAAGAGCCTTTTCAGGGCATGGTGTTCAACACTTATTGTCAAACTCAAGCTTTGGCTAAGCCATTTACACTTCCTGGATAACTGCTTTATTTTTCATGAATGTTTATTCACCTTCTTACAAAAAAGAACTATGTACTTATTTTTAAGATAAAAAGAACCAACTCTGGAGAGTTCTATAATAATACATCTTTATATTTCTATAATACTTAATAGTTTACAAAGCATATTATCTCATTTGATCTTTTTTTTTTTTTTTGAGGTGGGGGGGTAGGGGTAGGGGGCTTGCTATGCAACTTGTGGTTATCTTAGTTTCCAGGGATTTAACCCAGGCCTGGACAGTGAAATTGCCAAGTCCTAAGCACTGGGCCACCAGAGAATTCCCCTCATTTGATTCTTACATAAACTTTTTGAGGTTGATATTTTTATTCTCCACCTTTCACAGATAAGGAATTAAAGTTCACAGAGGTTTGGAGACTTCCCCTAAAGTGTCGTGGGGGGACTAAAAATCGAACCCGGGTATACAGAATCCAGAGTGCAGCTTTACAAACAGAAAACAAAACCCTCAAGCCCTATACCGTAACTCTCGGAAGAAGCACTGCAGTGTAGAGTTCAGGAAAATTTGATCTTGAACTCCTTTTTGCTCTTTCAAAGATGATTGAAATCCTGGAGGCTCTTGTAAGGACAAGGCCTTTCCTATAACACAGAGTCCTCAGGATGGTTCTAAATAGTGATGTTCCAAATCAGATTAGCACTGATCCGTACAGTCCTGGATGGAACTTCTCTTTGCACCCACAAAGTTAAAAAAACAAACAAACAAAAACTGCACTTTTTAAAACTGCTAATCGGTCCACCTTAGCAAGTATGCCATTCCTTATCTGGAAGATAAAGAAATATTCCCCAGACTCCTGCTGTCAAAGGCTAGATGACTGTGGAAATACCTGTCAGTATTCTGGTGTATGCAGTGTTTAGGAAGATCAGATGAATCCCTGCAGATGAAAGCACTCTGTAAACTCTAGGGTTCTATGTGGGTGTTTCCCACCTTCAGATGAAAAGAAAGCCAATAAACTTGTTCAGATGGGCAAGGAGTGTCCAAGCTATACTTGTATTTAGGAAGAACTTATAGACATATGTGAGAATCTTAATGAGAACTGGTTTGAAATACCTCTAGGTATCACCTTGCCTACAAATTATACCCCCACAACAAATTATTTTCTTTATTCTCAATAACCCTTTTTATTAAGCACCAGGGCTTCTCTGGTGGCTCAGCTGGTAAAGAATCTGCCTGCAGTGTGGGAGACCTGGCTTCAATCCCTGGGTTGGGATGATCCCCTGGAGAAGTGAAAGGCTACCAGTATTCTGGCCTGGAGAATTCCATGGACCGTGTAGTCTATGGGGTTGCCAAAGAGTCAGACACAACTGAGTGAATTAAGCATGAATTATATTTTCTATACTTTTTATTTATCAAAGCTATGCTTTATTCTGTACACATTTCCACTGTACATCACACATTCTCCTCTTGCTTTCACAGTAAACAAATGTACAGCAGTCCTTTGGCTCAGGTTTTACAGGTCTTCTCTGGAGAAGTGTGTCAGGCCAGTTAGACACATATAACTCTGGGCCAGCGTGTCCCACTGCCCAGGAGCCTTCGGGTCGTGTGTAAGTGCCCAAGAGGCTGGTCCCCTCCAGCTGGAGCTGCCTGAGCAACTGTCCAGAGGAAGGGGCTCTGGCTGGAAAAGTGATCTCTCTGGGGATATAACTAGATCAAGATTAAAAGAGGCAGAACTTGTCCTGAAGGGTCAAATCTTAGAAACCTGGAAGGTACCTAATCAGTGCTTCAGTTACAGTGGGAGGCAGAGGGATGAACAGATGCCGGACAAAGTGGTCAAGAAGGAGGGTGTGGGACTTGCCAATGAAAAGGGTCATTCAAGAGCTAAGCCCACGAGCTCTGGGTATCCACCAGCATGACTAATTTTAATGTTTGAATCAGAGTGATCCATTAAGAGGGTCAAGTTAGGACACAGAGGATACGTAGACCTCTTACAATTTCTTAGTTATTCATCAAAATTATCTCTTGGTTCACCTGATTAGTATGGATTCTTCTTTATAAAAATAATCTCTTATTTTTACAAGGTATGCAATCTTCAGTGATAGCAGGTGGTTTTATATCCTACTCAAGCCTCCAAAGTCCAAATGTGTTGTCAGCATCTGCTTTGGATGGGACTCGATCACCCAAGAATGGCACTGCAGCTGACAGGCAGGACCTCTTGGAGGTTGTTCCTGGTTCGTGTAGAGTTGGTGGGGGGAAGGGCTGGTCATTCTAGGGTGAGATCTAAGGATTAACTAAGGGGATCCAGCGATCCTACCTAATCAATGCTCCAGGATCAATTAATCTTTGGGGACAAATTCATAATGCTTTAACTCACAAGAGGCTGACTATAAAGAAGGTTGACTATTTACAGGGAAAGTCATCCTTTTCAGCCTTAATGTGTACGTATTCTCTGGTTAACTCTCTTTGAAGTACTGGGGTTCCTGAGAAACTGAATCTGTTATAAAACTACGGACTTAGCAAGGCAGGGTCTGGAGGGGAAATATTTCTCTACTCCAGAGACCAGAGATGCTCATGCCTCCCTTCCTGAGCGCATGCACTGTTGTGTCTGACTCTCTGCGACCCCAGGGACTGCAGCCCGCCAGGCTCCTCTGTCCACGGGATTTTCCAGGCAAGAATGCTGGAGTGGGTTGCCATGCCCTCCTCCAAGGGATCTTCCCAACCCAGGGATGGAACCCACATCTCTTGTGTCTCCTGCATTGGCAAGGCAGATTCTTTACCACTGAGCAACCTGGGGATAGCTTTCTGAATAGGTGCTGAAAACAAGTAGAGCTCTTGTTCTCAGAATCCCCCTTTCTAGACTAGCTCCAGCCCTTGCCTGTCTCTTCAGATACACTGACACCACCAATGAGGCTCTGGATTCCTTCATTTTCATTCCCGACCTCAACTCCCAGACTGTACTTTAACCCTCGCCTTTCCAGCTCTGATCCAGAAACGTCCTGACGTCTAAGGCAACTTCGTCATTTCACTCAAGATGCACGGATATTATGACCAACAATAGCTCTACAACAACAATTAACATTTACTGGGTGCTCCCACGTGACAGGCATGGGAATAACGCTTCATCTTCATTAACTCATTGAATTCTCATAACAATTCTCTGAGGTGGGTAGTGATAATTAGCCCCATTGTATAGACGAGGAAGCTGAGGCTTTGGGTGGGAACTTCCCCAGTATCGCAAGCTTGTTAAGAAGTGAAGCCTGGACTGGAACCTAAGTCATTCTGACTCCAGGGTCTGGGCTCTTACATTAGGCAACATGCCCTGCAGGAGTGACCTTGATCCTCTGCTGAGAGCATCTCCTTATGAACACCAACTGAATGGCACACAATCAACAAAGACAAGTGGTCTCAGTGTTTTCCATGTTGAAATTTAAGCTTAAAAATAATATTTTATTTAAAATGGATTACCAGTGAGGACCTACTGCATAGCACAGGGAACTCTGTTCAGTGGTACGTGACAACCTGGATGGGAGGGGAGTTTAGGGGAGAATGGATACGTGTACATGTATGGCTGAGTCCCTTTTCTGTCCACCTGAAATTATCACAACATTGTTATATATGTATAATTTATTTACTTAATTGTTTTTGGCTGTGCTGGGTCTTCGTTGCTGTGAGGGCTTTTCTCTAGTTCCAGCAGCAGGGGCTCCTCTCTAGTTGTGGTGTGTGGGCTTCTCATCATGGTGGCTTCTCCTGGTGCAGAGCACAGGCTCTAGGGCGAGCCTATAGCTGCAGCACGTGGGCTCAGTAGTTGTGGCTCTTGGGCTCCAGCGCGCAGGCTCAGCAGTTGTGGCTCCTGGGCTCCAGCGCGCAGGCTCAGCAGTTGTGGCTCCTGGGCTCTAGCGCGCAGGCTCAGCAGTTGTGGCTCCTGGGCTCTAGCGCGCAGGCTCAGGAGTTGTGGCTCCTGGGCTCGAGCGCGCAGGCTCAGCAGTTGTGGCTCCTGGGCTCGAGCGCGCAGGCTCAGGAGTTGTGGTGCACAGGCTTAGTCGCTCCCTGGCATGTGGGATCTTCCCAGATCAGGGATCAAATTCATATCTCCTGCATTGGCAGGCGGATTTTTTACCACTGAGCCAGCAGGCAAGCCCCCTATCACAACATTGTTAATGAGCTATACTCCAAAAAAAAAAAAAAAAAAGGTTTGGAATGTATTTATTAGAAATCAAGCCATGATCTGGGAGAAAATACTTAGAGAGAGAAACAGTGAGAATTCTGAGAGCCCATTTATGAAGACCAAGGAGTCCACACTATGTAGCTCCTAGTGTAACATTTTGAAACCTCAGTGGGTGACAAGTTTAGGTGAAATGCTGAACAAGACATCAAATCACACATAAGACCCAGCCCACAGTGGGAAGGCAAGAGCTATCCCAGGGTTGAGTGCCCTACCAAAGGCCACAGAAGACCACCTGTGTTGAGAAGACCACCACTCAACCATCCCAGGGTTGAGTGCCCTACCAAAGGCCACAGAAGACCACCTCCCTCCAGAGACTGCGTGTCATATCTCACACTGTGGTGGTGGTGGGGGGGGGGGGGTGTTCCTAAAATAAAAATTTAGAGTGTTCCTATAACTTCCTATGTGATTCAGAATCAGTGAAGCAGTAGGTTCCTGGGTGCTTCAAATATTTCATGTCCCAAATAGCTTTTCAGAGAAATAACATGGAAAAGAAGGTCCAGGGCCTGTTTCACTGATCTAACCTCTCTGTTTTCTTATGTATGATTAAAAAATTTAAAAAAAAAATCCAGATGGGAGTGGAAATGGCTTGAGTTAATGTTGATCAAGAAGAAAATGGAAAAAAATAAAATAAAAATCAAAGATAACCCCCAACCTCCTTCCAAGATTCTCCCCCTTTATATATTTTCCAGAACAGCTGATGAGTTGTCAACAATTATTTTATTGAGCATTGCAAGGTGCACAGCATTGTACATAGCTTGAAAATGTCAAATTGACTCATCACGCCCTTTATAAAGGCTTCCCCAACGTCCATGTTTTGTGGGTTTTCCTGCTGTGCTCCAGGGATGCTAGTACCATTGCAGGCTTACCACAATGTGGTACATGGATCAGCTCACCACGTCCTCCCCACTAGATATCTGAACTCCTCAAGGATGGGATGCACGTATTGTTGATCTCTGCAACTTAGATGTTCAAATGGACATTGGATGGATGAATGACCAGTGTTTCACTCTAGCTCCTTCTCCAGATCCCTTCATCTGCATTTAGGGGCAAGTGCTGATGCTGAGTGAGAAGCGAACACTCAAAAGGCACAGTGGAACAGAGGAGTGTCCGAAGGCGTGGCTGATCCAGACTAGAAAGTCAGCTCGGCAATGATGAAGAGCTGGCTGACCTCTCCAAGGGCCTGAGAACATAGCAGAGCCACAGAAAAATCTTCCAGCCAGAAATGGGGCTCGTCAATTCAAAATCCCACCCCAAAGGCCAAAGTGGCTCACTGGGGGGCCAGCGGTCTGGCCACCTGCTGGGGCTGGCGAGCCACAGGCACAAAGACCCACAGTCCGGAGTGGAGGCTCTCAGCCACCCAACCTTGGGGATTAGTTTTCCCTTTATTATCCCTTTCCAGATTTCAAAAAAGGCCACACCATAATAAATAAATAAGACGCAAAACAACTGGAACTGAAAAGGAAGACATTTTCGAATGGTTCTCTAGAAAAGTTCAGATGCCCTGCTCCTTGCATGGTGCCAAGGGGCTCCAGCTGCCATGGATGGCCCCCATGGGCCTTTCGGTATGCAGATAGGTACTCTGAGGGGACATTAATTCCACAGGAGGCAGCAACCCTACTGGTGCACATGGACAGCTAGTTGCTTTATCACATGGGCCAAACCCATTTAATTCATCAGAGTCCAGTTTATCCGATGGATGATGGAGAAAACCCCGCCCTAGACGAGGGAGACACAGATCTGACATCCAAGGTGTGGGATGTCACCTTGGATAGGACCCAAGCCGAAGACCTTGGCTCCTGGTCTACCATCAGTTAGCATCAGGCATCAGCTTCCTCATCAGAGGCGGCTTTGGTCAGGCCGAGCTTGTCTCTGGTCAGACCATCTCTCTGGTCCCCTCTGAAATTCCCTTTCTTTCATCTGGCAGGATTCTACCTGACCCATCAGTACCAAGGCAAAATCTTCTCCTCCATGGCTCCTCATACTACTGAAATGAAGGAAAGCCTGACTACAGATTTTTACAATCACCAACAGAAGTGTTGGTAAAATACTGCTTAAGAGTCTTAGATAATCTAGTATATTACTTCCTATGACAGGTTCAAGGCCTGGTGTCCCACTACCTACCTCATGTAACAAACTGATCAGGATGGCAGCTTGCTGGCTGCCCTGTTACTTCGGGTCCAATTCCATTATTTTTCTGCAAAAAAGTAACTCTCATCACACTCACATTTCTTGGGCATCAACTTGATGCTGACAGTTTGCCCATCCTTCTCCCCTCATTGCCTTTCTGGACCCAGATCTCTGCACTGAACTTTCAGATGCACGGTGGCCTGCACCCCCAAATCAGTAGTTTACACTGGGTCCTATTCTACCTCACAGGAACTCTCTAGAACACTCAGAAAAATCCAGGTGATTCCCTCTCAGCTCTGGAAGGCAGAGCAAAGTTTGAGAGCTTTGGCTTCCTCCTGTTATCGTTTTTCAGTGCAAGAATTAAAATGACAAGTGCTTGATCAAAACATTGGAGATTAGCTCTCATAAATAACTTGCTTTAATTGGACAGTTATGTTTTCTAGCATCAAACACACTATAAAAATAATTTCCTGAGATAATGATTCGGAATCAAGATTATATACATATAAACTTAGATATATGTGTCTATGATTTTTTTTTTGCCAAGATGGCCAGAAGAGTTATAATTTTCTGACTATTTTTTTATACTTTTATACTAAAACCACCATTTAAGGACAGAATCAGAGCATTTTACTCTATTGGGTACTTGCTGGAAGTTTAAGAAAGACTGATCTAGTATTTTTCAGGATATGAATTTTCATATTAGCTTAACATGTAGGTCTTTGAGCTCCATTTTCTCAGCCAGAGATTTAATATATGTCAAGTTAATCCAAGCTTGGCTAAGGATATCCTCAGACCTATGGCACCTATTCAGAGCAGAGGTCCGATCTTTGCACTCCCTTTTTAATACCTGGGTAGCATTCAAGGGGCAAACAATCTTAGTCCTTGCATTCAGAATTTGTTATGCCATATTTGCATATAATGCTTACCATTAACTCAAAGGAAAAATGCAGCAAAATTCAACGTTGGAGAAACAAAACCACCTTACAGATTCTCGGGAGTCATGGAAAGCTAAGGGATGTAACAGATTCTATATCCTAAGAGAGCTATTTCAACAAGGAAGTGTCTGCACCTCACCAAGTCAGCTGAGCTGGGGAGAAAGAGAAGCAAAATGATAACAAATTGGCCAGGAATACTTATATCAGTTTTGTCTTGAGTCTCCGAGAGTAATAGCAGGAATAAATTCCTTTCTACTTTTCTCAGACAGTTTGGTTTAAAGTGGTCCTCTTCCAGATTCTCCTTCTTCTGTAATTTTTACTGATCACAAATGAACACCAGCATCTCTCACAAGGTCTCCTGTATCAGAGTGAATCACTGAAGGGGACGGCTTGGAAGTTCACCCACATCCCAGCAGGAAACCTACACATAATCCCACCCTGAACATGTCCTTGGGTTAGGTTGGAACAGGCAGACACCCCCACCAAAGGCCAAAATATAATTGACAGTGAACAGAAACCCATAGTACAGACAAAATATTCCAGCTTTCTCTATTAAAAAAAAATCAAATTCACTGGGACTGGGCTCTCATTATTTTTTTTTCTATAACTCCCCAGGATTGTCAAAAGTAATCTTATAGCCAACCCGCTTGCAGACAGTAAAGATGACCTGAAATAGACCACCCATGGTGCCAAAAGCTGTGTCAAAGAGCAGAGAGAGGATGCCACCAAGGCCCATGGCAATGTCCCTGCAGACGATCGGAACTGCGCCTATGGTGTACACGGGGAACGTGGCCACGTCCACAAGCACCCGGACAGGGACACCCACAATGCGGCAGACCACCTTCAGCAGGCAACAAAGGATCCGGAGCACGGCCCTGGTGATCCTGACCGTGACTTTGAGGACCTTCCAGGGAATGCTGCCCAGCTCCTCCCCGATGGTCAAGAAGTAGGTGATGGTGGCTGACCCCAGGCGATAAAGGCAACTTTCTAGACCGTTAATCACCTGCTTCGTAACATACCAGAGGAAATACACAGTGTACTTCAGGATCCCGAAGGCAAGGTAATAAATTAACTGGCAAAGCTTAATGAACGGGGTAGCGACAAAGCCCAGGAGTCCTCCCAGAAGGCTACTCCCTTCCCCAGATGTCTCCGGAGGTGGCAGGGCAGACCTGGTTCCCCTTGCGCTGGAGAGCATCTCGGAGCCCCCCTCAGAGTCCAGCCTCCGCTCCTCGTCCTGGACTTGGTTAACCACCTCCAGGATTTTTTTCATCTTCTCTGTGTCTTGGTCACTTTCCCCACAGTTGTTCTGGAACAGCTGAAGGTGGAACGGAAGCAGCTTCTCCAGGTCCCTCAGCATCACATCCTCGATGACCTCCCGGTTGCGGGTGTGCTTGACAAAGCCCATGGCCCAGCCTCCCCCAGGGACCGCGCAGCAGGCCGCCAGCCAGACAAACTCCGGGATGCTCACTCTGTCTCTGACCCTGAGGTCCGAGGGCACAGCGCCTGTGATGATGTAGAGCTCGTCCCCGCTGCCACACTGCGGGGTCAGAGCTCGCTCCATCAGGCTGTTGAGATTCATGTACCACCTTTCCTGGAAGGATGGGGTCATCGGAGCCGCATTTGTGAGAGTGAAGGTGGCCGAGTGGGGATCACTGCTGAGGGAGAACGGGTAGAGCTGCCCGGTCCGGTAATCAGAACCCAGGAAATCTTCATTCAAGGCTTGGTTGCTTCCTAGCTTGTTCACAGACCTGATGGCCTCAGCCTCATCCGTCACCTCCTCCAGGCTGCTGTTGGGGTCATCAATCTGAAAAGAGAGAGCGAGGTTGAGATACGTCCCTGTTGACAGCAGACTGGGGATCCTCAGACCATTCTGCCCAGACTCTAGTGAAGTCCCTACTATACAGACACTTCCAACACTTTGGTCTGGAAGTACACACACACTTCATCCTAATACACCACAACCCTAGTGTCTGAAAGCATCTTTCAAGTCGACTATATCCTCTTCCACTCTCTGTGTCTATTCCACTCTTGACCTACAGTAATGACCTATCACACACTCACACAAATACACCATCAGAACACCGGTTTTCAATCTGCTGTGGTTTTATATACGTCATACCCTTTTCCGGGAATGTTTTTCCATGAGATTCAAACTGACTGTAAAAACGAAAGCAAGGGGAAAAGTAAATCTCAGCAGGCCTGTAAAAATCAGAACTGGAATTCAGATAATCAGCCACCAATGTGAGCTGCAATTTAAAGAACGCAGTCTTAAGTGAATTTTGCATATTTTGGGATATACAAAGAGCAATCAACTCTAGAGAATTTAAATCAAATAGAGGGACATGTATAGATTATTGTCAGTTACATTAGATTCTTCCCAGGCCAAGATAAAATTTGACCAGCTGCTCTTTGAACTTCATCTCCTCATAATATTTGCTATTATTAACAATGTAGTTTCTGTCTAGGCTTATCGAGCTATGTGCTAAATATCAATAATTATATATATACACATACACACACATCCCTCTTAGTTCTGCTCTTATTCATTTTAAATTCAGTAGTATAATATATACTTCACTTTGCCAATCTGAAAAGATGAAAGGAAAGAGCTCAGGACTGACCCAAACCTCTGTTTTTAGCTCCCAAATTAGACTATAAATTTCTTGACACCATGGACCCTGTACATAGGACCCAGTCAAGGACTGATACATACTAGAATCTCACCTTGTTGTTGTTTTTTAGTCACTAAGTCATGTCCAACTCTTTGTGACCTATGGACTGTAGCCTGCCCAGCTCCTCTGTCGATGGGATTTTCCAGGCAAGAATATTGGAATAAGTTTCCATTTCCTTTTCCAGGGAACCTTCCCAACCCAGGAATCGAACCCATGTGTCCTGCATTGGCAGGTGGATTCGTTACTACTTGAGACTCTCAAGGCACTCTTGTTAATCTGAGATCAGTATTAACTGATCACTGCAGTATTTATAATAGCAGGAAGCTGAACCAACCTACATTTTCAAAAACTAGGAACAGTTAAATAGTGTTATATCCAGCAAGGAAATATCTCAAAGCCATTAAAAAGCACTTGTAATGATAGGGAAATATGTGCTATAATTTTGAAAGGAAAAGGCAGATTATAAAATTAAATGGCAGATTATTAAATTAAATGGATTATAAAATTAAATTAAATAGGCTTAAATTAATTTAAGCCTAAAAATGAGCAAGAAAAAAGTCTGAAACACATGAAAATGTCCATTATGGCTGATCAACTCCCAAGGATACAAGTGATAGACTTTTTCCCTTGTTTTCTTGTTTCTCTTGGTATACCTCTTACCTACATCAACCTGCAAATGATATATATGTTACTTGCAAAAGGAAAAAAAGAAATGAATTAAAAGAAGTAAATTCTGACTAATTGATTCCCTAGAGTTGGTGCCACTTGCTAAACCCAAGAGGGCCAAGGCCATGTGGATTGCTGTACCTCACGTGGGGAGGGCAACCCACTCTACATTTCTCCAGCTCTGCAACAGCAAATGTAGGCATGCTCATGCACACATGTGTAGCTTTAGTGAGGGCAACAGACGAGCAAGGTGGTGTGAAAGCAGGAATAGTCATGAAAGCTAATGGAGTATTCCATAGCCTCACCCTTCAAGGTCGTTCTGTCCCCACCCCCAGACTTCGAATTAGAAATGATCCTCTTGCTGCTTTTAATATTTGTTCTTTGTGTTTGATCTTTGTTAATTTGATTAATATGTGTCTTGGGGTGTTTCGCCTTGGGTTTATCCTGTTTGGGACTCTCTGGGTTTCTTGGACTTGGGTGATTATTTCCTTCCCCATTTTAGGGAAGTTTTCAACTATTATCTCCTCAAGTATTTTGTCATGGTCTTTCTTTTTGTCTTCTTCTTCTGGGACCCCTATGATTCGAATGTTGTAGCGTTTAATATTGTCCTGGAGGTCTCTGAGATTGTCCTCATTTCTTCTAATTCGTTTTTCTTTTATCCTCTCTGATTCATTTATTTCTACCATTCTATCTTCTAATTCACTAATCCTATCTTCTGCCTCTGTTCTTCTACTATTTGTTGCCTCCAGAGTGTTTTTAATTTCACTTATTGCATTATTCATTATATATTGACTCTTTTTTATTTCTTCTAAGTCCTTGTTAAACCTTTCTTGCATCTTCTCAATCCTTGCCTCCAGGCTATTTATCTGTGATTCCATTTTAATTTCAAGATTTTGGATCAATTTCACTATCATTATTCGGAATTCTTTATCAGGTAGATTCCCTATCTCTTCCTCTTTTGTTTGGTTTGGTGGGCATTTATCCTGTTCCTTTATCTGCTGGCTATTTCTCTGTCTCTTCATCTTGTTTAAATTGCTGAGTTTGGGGTGTCCTTTCTGTATTCTGGCAGTTTGTGGAGTTCTCTTTATTGTGGCGTTTCCTCACTGTGTGTGGGTTTGTACAGGTGGCTTGTCACGGTTTCCTGGTTAGGGAAGCTTGTGTCGATGTTCTGGTGGATGGAGCTATATTTCTTCTCTCTGGAGTGTAATGAAATGTCCAGTAATGTGTTATGAGATGTCTATGGTTTTGGGGTGACTTTGGGCAGCCTGTATCTTGAAGCTCAGGGCTGTGTTCCTTTGTTGCTGGAGAATTTGCTTGGTATGTCTTGCCCTGGAACTTGTTGGCCCTTGTGTGGTGCTTGGTTTCAGTGTCCGTATGGAGGCGTTTGATGAGCTCCTGTCAATTACTGTTCCTTGGAGTCAGGAGTTCCCTGGAGTCAGGGTTTGGACTTAAGCCTCCTACTTCCAGTTATCGGTCTTATTTTTACAGTAGTTTCAAAACTTCTCCTTCTATACAGCACCACTGATAAAACATCTACGTTAAAGATGAAAAGTTTCTCTACTGTGAGGGTCACTCGGAGAGGTTCACAGCGTTACATGGAAGAGAGAAGAGGGAGGAGGGAGTTAGAGGTGACCCAAATGAGATGAGGTGGAATCAATAGTGGAGAGACTCTGTGAGAGAGGGAGAGGGTGGGAAGATTTGGGAGAATGGCATTGAAACATGTAAAATATCATGTATGAAATGAGTTGCCAGTCCAGGTTCGATGCATGATACTGGATGCTTGGGGCTGGTGCACTGGGACGACCCAGAGGGATGGAATGGGGAGGGAGGAGGGTTCAGGATGGGGAACACATGTATACCTGTGGCGGATTCATTTTGATATTTGGCAAAACTAATACAATTATGTAAAGTTTAAAAATAAAATAAAATTAAAAAAAAAACAAGGATTAAAGTTTAAAAATTCAAACCAGATTAAACTAACAATATAAACAATTTAACCAAGATTAGAATGCAATAAATGATATTTGATTAAAAAAAAAAAAAAAAAGAAATGATCCTGGATGGTCCCCACTTCCACCACACCCCTAGAGGACAGAAGCTCATCCATTTTGTAAAGCTGCCCTTGCTTTCCTATAGCCAGAAGATACAACCCATGGAAATATCTGCCTCATTCCTGAATCATGAGATCAAGGTATGGCAGAGCCAAGATTGTAGAGTCTTGGGTGGAAGGAATTTTAGGGTGCCTGTTTATTCTCCCTCTTACTAGGGTACTGTGTCTGCATTTAGCCTGGTGTAGCTTCTTTATCCCATCTAGAGGAAGCCTGGAGCTGGGTTTTTTTTTTTAATGGTAGCCGGTGACAGAGCATAGGGCAACACACTGGTTCATCTTCTGTCCAAGAGCCACCCAGGGATGAAATAATGCCTTCAAGGACAGAAGGCAGGTTGGAACACAAACAGAGAAGAGAGTCTTAGATAAAGAAGGGGAAGGAACCAAAAAGGGCAGGCAGGTAAAGAAAAGGGGAGGGATAAAAGAGAGGGGGGATAAAAGAAGAGAGCGAGATTGGGGGTGTGTGTGTGCATGTGTGTAAGAGACAGCCTACAACATCCTGCTCTTGGACAGAAACCAGGATTGTGGGTTGATTTACTCCCAAACTTCAGAGCGTGGTCTCCCGTGGCTAAGGTCAGAGGAGACTAAGCTGGGTGCTTCCACATCCTCTCAGGCCACTTGAGTTCAATGGGCTCCAGATATCTGCCATAATGGAGTCTGTTCTGCCCGCAGCTCGCAGGTACATGGGAACGGGCCAGGATGAACCGAGGTGACTGCAGAGGTTGGGACCTAATTCTGCAGTGGGCGCTGTGCACCTCCCTGCTCTGAGCCTCTGCAGGCAAAGCAGAAACTAAACGATGTGGTCCGGACGCACAGGCAGGAGAGAGCTCTTCTTCCTTTCCCTTTTCCTGGCCTTCTTCAGAACCCCACATCCATGGTCACTGTATTGTTATGAACCCCAAATTGGCCCTATGGTTTGATGACAGGGTAGAATATAGTGCTGGAAATGAAGATAGAATGTCTGCACCCGGTACCTATATAGCAATACAGCAGGAGGTCAGGGACTAATTTTTCTTAACTACCAATTAAATGATTTCAATATAATGTTACAGAAGGTGTTTTTTTTCTACCTGATTTTACAGGTGGGAAAACTAAAACACAGAAAGGTGAATTTTTCCAAAGTCATCCAATAATTAGCAGGACAGAATTTGAACTGAGGTCAGTCATTTTATTCCTAAAGCACACATTCTTTATGACTAAGCCATGCTTTCCCCATATTAACGGACACTGCTGTACCAGTTTTATATGCCAGAGAGTGGAAAACCAAACAGAAAAAGAAATCACTGTCTCCTTTTCTCTCTATGACATGGAATAAATGAAATTCCTTAAATGTACAGGGAGAGAAGCCGGTGTCTGAGCGCCCTGGGGTTGCAGTCCCCAGAAAGAAGGGAGAGTGGAAAGGGGAAGGTGAATGGGAACACGTGCAGATTGGCCCTCAGGCTTGCTTTCTGCCTTTGCCCAGAGCACATAAAAGCTCAGCCGCCAGCTTCACAAGCCAAGGAAGGTGGCAGCTCAGGCAGGAGCAGCCGATCAGAGTAGTTTCCAGCTTGCACGCTTGCACTCAGTCGCTCAGTCATGTCCTGACTCTTGTGACTCCATACACCATAGCCCGCCAGGCTCCTCTGTCCACGGGATTCTCCAGGCCAGAATACTGGAGTGGGTTGCCATTTCCTTCTCCAGGGGATCTTCCTGACCCAGGGATCAAACCCACATCTCTTGCATTGCAGTCAGACTCTTTACCAAATGAGCTATGAGGGAAGCATACTACTACCCTTAGAAAGTGGGCAGCTGGCTGGTCTCCCAGAGACGTTGGTTCTATTAGCACCTTACATGGCTACTTGTTCTCTTTCTCCTCACCAGCAGCTGTAACAGAGAACAGTAAGCACAGTGAAACGTCACGGAGAAAAACTGTCAGGCATTCTAGGACTGTCTTGCCTGGTCACAGTTCAATACAGTGATGTATATACTGTACATAAATCAGTGTGGATGCTGCCAGTCAGAATTAAAACAGAAAATAAATAATAGATTTCTCAAGGCTTATCTAACAGAGTCTTATGAGGGAAGTTGCTCAGTCGTGTCCGTCTCTTTGCGACCCCATGGACTGTAGCCCGCCAGGCTCCTCCGTCCATGGGATTCTCCAGGCCAGAATACTGAAGTGGGTTGCTATTTCCTTCTCCAGGCGAACTTCCTGACCCAGGGATCGAACCCAGGTCTCCTGCATTGCAGGGTGACACTTTACTGTCTGAGCCACCAGGGAACACAGTCTTAAATCTCTGACCAAAATGCCAAGGAATGTTTTATGAGACCATACACTGATCTTCAATGAACTCTCTATTCTCTCCTCTGAGGATCCAATCATATCAAAGCCTCTCTTTCTATCCTTTTTTGTGACTTACGTTCTTTTTCATAGTGTTGTGCATTATTTGTTCCATCAGGTCTGACTCTGAGACCCCATGTACTGTAGCCCTCCAGGCTCCTCTATCTATGGACGCCTCCAGGCAAAAAGACCGGAGTGGGTAGCCGTTCCCTTCTCCAGAGGATCTTTTCAACCCAGGGACTGAAGCTGGGTCTCTTGCATTGCAGGCAGATTCTTAACCATCTGAGCTATTTATATCTTATTAACTCTCTATATAGCATTCCAGGTGAGTCCCTAGATCTATCTTCCAAGGCACTGAGTCTCTCCTTAGCTATGTTTAGTTTAATACCTATTTTGTTGAGGTATTTTTCTTTTTTCTTTTTGTTTCTCATTTCAATGACTCTTCTTTCTTTCCTAGCATTTCTATTTGGTTCTATTGAAAATTCTGTTGTTGGTTTTTTTCTCTTGAGAAATTCTTTTTTTTTTTTCTATCTTTCTTAGATATTCTTAAATTCCCTTTAAGATCTGTCTATTTTATTTGGCTTTTCAGTTTATTTTGTTGCTCCTATTGCTTGACTTTAGGGTGGTGTATATACTTAAGTGCTCTGCAATGTTTGCCCATGAGCTTGTCTTCATAAAAGGTCCATGATGGTCTGCTGAAAAAAAAAAAAAAAAGACAAAAATGGAAACAAAACCAAATCTAATAGGACTGCATTTGCAGTTGCCTCTGCTGGAGCTCTAAAGAGTTCAATGATTCTGGACTAGCTTCTGAGTTTTTTCATAGGTTAGGGTTTCCACATGGAGTAAGCAGTGCACATCTGGACCCATACAAGGAAAAATGACAGCTTCAGGCTTACTTCTGGAGGTTGACTGTTTCCACTAATGACATGGTGTAGGCAGCTACTTCCTATAACAACTTGCAAGTAGCTTTCCTGCCTGGTTCACCAAAGCTGCAACAGTCTGCCAGCCCCCAGCTTTACCTGGAGAGCTCAGCTCCAGACCCACATCATGAATAGGTTATGTAACCTTGACGTCTGTCCACAGGCAGTATAGAGCCCTAGCCCCTAGCATCTACGTGTCCTCCCACACACAGCTTTGGCTATTGATTTCTTATATATTTCTGGCACCTGAAAATTTCTTCTTACTTTTTGGCTGAAATATGAATTTAATTTAAATATATAGATAATTTTAAAATTCAACATTTCTATGTGATTGCAGTGGGAGGAGAGGAACTGCACACCTGCCCAGGAACTTTGTCTAAGGTTATAAAGTTTCTGCTAAAGCATGCCTTGTTTACTTTTATAACTCACTATAGATTTATCATCCCCAAATTTACTTACTTTGCTTAAATCTCCTTCTTTTATATTTAGGCCACCTCCCGTGTGGTCTAAGTAGAACAGTACCTTCCAAGACCTTTCTCTGATGTGTCAAGAACTTTACAGGCTGAACTCTCTCACTAAGAATAAGACAGAAGGACTCCCAGCCCTTTGCCAAAACACACCAGCCAGCTTACAAACAACCTGTTTGGTTTTTGTTTATTTTTTACTAATTCCTTTGCTTTATCTATTAGCTATAATTCTCTCATCTCTTCATATAGGTATTTCTGTCTTATTCAAATTCATTTTCATTGATTTTGTATTTGCAATTTGGAGTCATTAAAAATGGATATTCCATTATGAAATCACTCTTCCATCTCATCATAAAACCTATTAAATCCCAGGGTCTTAGAACAGTCTGCTAACTGATCTCCACTGGGAGAAACGTCCATCACGATTTCTACTTCCTGTCTTAAAGCCGCTTTTTTAACTTATGACAAAACTTTGTTTTGATCTCAAGATGACTGTGGTTCTAATGTCATTTGTTAAAGACTCATCTGAAAGTCTAAATAAAATCAGTTATAACAGCTTCCCCCATCATCATGCTTACTAAACTCTATGAAACAACCACCATGTCTTAGTAGGTTCTCACTTTCTGAAGGAACAGCCAAGTGTGTGTGTAACTAAAATCTCTGACTCATGTATGGAAAACTGTACTGAAAACAATAAGAATATTTGATGTAAAAGTCGAATGCATTCTTTGAGACACTGTCACATAAAGGGCAGGTGTTTTTTGTTTCTTTCCAGGCTCTCTGCAGACACAGTCTAATGAGCTGGTCACTGCAATTACACTAAATTACCAACAACACTGCTCCCTAAAGACAAAAATACACCTATGATGTAAGAAGTAATTTCAGATTACAGTTTTGGGGCTGCCCTTGCCCTTTTGCAAGCACCACTTATCTTTCTCTTTGGTTTCTCAGCAGACTCCCTGGATGAAGGGACAGGTACAAAGCTCTCTGTGTAATCTGCCTCTCTATTGACCTAGTCCTCCTGGGCTGCCAGTGTTATTTGATACAGCGCCTGTGTTTAATGGATTTTTTTTTTTTCCTAATCGCAACAAGTTTTAGACGAATGAGCACTCTGCATCCACCAGCATCCTGCCCCATAAACAACTTTATAATAAATTCCTTTTCAAATTTAATGCCAAGAAAAAAACCTGTTTCTCTCAATGAGTTGGTCTGTTTACTTTAGCAGACAGCCAAAGCTACTTAAACCCATGGGATTGTTTTCCCCCTCCTTTGGAATTAAATAAAAGGAGCCTTTCAATTTTCCTGCTAGTATGCATGGAAGAAAAATAGATGAGGAGAAAATTGAGAAGGAGAACTGGAGGGGAAATAGGCGCCCATTCAACAATATGGATTGAGGCTATTTATGTGTGAGTGCTACTGTAGGAGAAAGCAGGAGGAATGGTAACAATAACAATCAGCAACACTTAGTGAGTAATACACGGCAGGCACTATTCTAAGAATTTCACAGTACTAAATCAGTAAGTAGCTGCACCAAGTACTCACTCATCTAAACCCACAAAAACTAGGTACTATTAATATCATTTTTTGACAAGTGGAGAAACTGAGGCACATGAAGATTAAGTAGCATACTCAAGGTCACATAGGTGGTGAGTGGTGATGTCACAGCTGCTGCTCTGAATCCCTGCCTCACATACCTCCAAATGGCATCAAGAAACTCACCGTCTACTTAGGGAAGCAAGACACAGACACATACAAAACTAAGTAGGAAACCAAGGAAAAACCAGATAAAGTTAACTGCCAAATAAATGTTATAAAGAAAAAGAGCAATCAGATTCCAGAGGAAGGAAGGACACCATAAACAGTCAGAGAAGATAAGATATCTTTAGCTTTTGGAGAAAACAAAAGTTGAGGCAGGGTTAGAAGGATATGCAAGGTTTTGATAGAGAAACAGAAAGGTCAGTATGGCTTAAGGAGACATCTGCACAAAGGCTTGAGAGATGGGGAGTCTGTGAAAATGGGACTCTGAGAAAGGAAAAGCTTTAACTGGGAGGGATACCAGGGGACCAGATTATAAATGATCTGATACACAGATAACTCGTCATAGAATAATCACAACTAAAGCTCACCGAGTGCTCTCTAGGTAGTGGGCACCATGTAAGTGTGTTACAGGACATACCTTCTTTAATCCTAACAGGATCCCTACTACCTCCTCTGTAGAAAGTGTAATGTAGGCTCAATCACTGAGTAGCAGGTGGATATCACACTGTCGATGAGGGAGGCCGAGTTTGCAAACCCACGTGGTCTGACTTCAGCGACCATAAAGCTCTCCAGCTCCACTCTGCTCTCTGGGTCCTTTCAATGCTGCGTTTTCGAGTCTGGACTTGATCTGTACATTCCCTAAGGCCAGAGCATCATTCAGTCAGTTCAGTCGCTCAGTCGTGTCTGATTCTTTGCAACCCCATGAATCGCAGCACACCAGGCCTCCCTGTCCATCACCAACTCCCAGAGTCCACTCAAACTCATGTCCATCGAGTTGGTGATGCCATCAAGCCATCTCATCCTCTGTAGGCCCCTTCTCCTCCTGCCCCCAATTTCTCCTAGCATCAGGGTCTTTTCCAATGAGTGAACTCTTCGCATGAGGTGGCCAAAGTATTGGAGTTTCAGGTTCAGCATCAGTCCTTCCAAAGAACACCCAGGACTGATCTCCTTTAAGATGGACCGGTTGGATCTCCTTGCAATCCAAGGGACTCTCAAAAGTCTTCTCCAACACCACAGTTCAAATGCATCAATTCTTCTGTGCTCAGCTTTCTTTATAGTCCAACTCTCACATCCATACATGACCATTGGAAAAACCATAGCTTTGACTAGCTGGACCTTTGTTGGCAAAGTAATGTCTCTGCTTTTGAATATGTTATCTAGGTTGGTCATAACTTTCCTTCCAAGGAGTAAGCCTCTTTTAATTTCATGGCTGCAATCACCATCTGCAGTGATTTGGGAGAACCAAAAAATAAAGTCTGACACTGTTTCCACTGTTTCCCCATCTATTTGCCATGAAGTGATGGGACCAGATGCCATGATCTTCGTTTTCTGAATATTGAGCTTTAAGCCAACTTTTTCACTCTCCTCTTTCACTTTCATCAAGAGGCTTTTTAGTTCCTCTTCTCTTTCTGCCATAAGGGTGGTGTCACCTGCATATCTGAGGTTATTAATATTTCTCCCAGCAGTCTTGATTCCAGCTTGTGCTTCTTCCAGCCCAGCGTTTCTCATGATGTACTCTGCATAGAAGTTAAATAAGCAGGGTGACAATATACAGCCTTGACGTACTCCTTTTCCTATTTGGAACCAGTCTGTTGTTCCATGTCCAGTTCTAACTGTTGCTTCCTTAGGAACGTGTAATTCCAGGGAAATGTACACCTACCCACACTGGGCAGGAAAGACCGTGAGGTAGCTGAGGGAATGGAAAGGAAAGGACATGTGCGTAACTTTGGAAAGAAGGTGCCCCAGGATGTGGAGGTGGACCCAGAAGGGTCCCCAGAAGGTGAAAGATGATGTCAACTCCGGAGCCCAGGTCACCTGAAAACAAAGGGCAATGGAGGGAAAGTGAACAGGCTGACCTCTAAAAGGGACCAAGCTGACAGGCAGAAACATTTTATAGCAGCTGGAGATACATGACTGGAGCTTGGGCATGAAAGCAAGTTTGGCCACAGAGAGATAAAGGCTCATCCTGGTGCACACGCATCCTGGGGTCGGGGCACTGGGGCATGACTCATGTAAGATTCGCAGGACAGTGCCTATAACTCTGTGGTTTCTTGTGGACAGCGAGAAGTGAACCAATGGATGCTTCTATTTTAATAGCTATGCATTCATGTTTAATTTCTCCTGGGAAGATATAACCAATAATTCCTACACACAATTTCAAGGATATGATTATTTAGGATAAGACTAAATTTGTTTTCCAATGACTTGACTTAAAGTCAATGTAAAGACCAAATCTCAAGAAAATAGCAGTACAAGCTGGACTCTGGTGAAGCAGGGGTGCAAATGACTATTATTTAGAAAACACTGCAGTGCAGCAACGCATTCAGTTCAGCTCAGTCACTCAGCCGTGTCTGACTCTTTGCGACCCCATGAACCGCAGCAAGCCAGGCCTCCCTGTCCATCACCAACTCCCAGAGTCCACCCAAACCTATGTCCACTGAGTCGGTGATGCCATCCAACCATCTCATCCTCTGTCGTCCCCTTCTCCTCCTGCCCTCAATCCCTCCCAGCATCAGGGTCTTTTCAAATGAGTCATCAACCCATTGACTCTCCACAAAACCCCACCAGGTAACTAGTATCATCATGTCCACTTTACACACAGAAAAACTAAAACTTGGGTAAGGGGCAGGTACGAGGCCACTCAATTTGTCAGTGGCACGGCCAAGGCCGTGCCCGGCATTCTCAGATTCAAAAGGTCCTAGCCCCACCACAGCAGCAGCCCAGCCTCTAGGTGAGGGCAGTGAGGAAGGAGGCACTAGAGGATGAGGTGGAGGGTGGGCAGGAGGGGCAACTGGAAACTGATGGAGCTGCGGGAGAATCAGTCATCCAGTATCATGTCGAAGTCAAGGGAGGACAGAGCTTTGGCTAGAGGAGGATCAGCAGTGCACGACACCTGCACAGAAAGGAAAAGGAAGGATGGAGACAAGGGTCGAGGGCTGTGATGATGAGAGAGTCATTCATGAGGATTCAGAGGGCAATTTCCCCAGCGGGCTCAGGAAGGAAGACAGGTGGTGGACGTGGCTGGGTTTGGGCAAGAAGAGGCTGCAGACAGACCTGCATTTAAGCAGTCTTCCCTAGTGACTCAGAGGGTAAAGTATCTGCCTGCAATGCAGGAGACCTGGGTTCCATCCCTGGGTCGGGAAGACCCCCTGGAGAAGGAAATGGCAACCCACTCCAGTATTCTTGCCTGGAGAATCCCATGGACAGAGGAGCCTGGTGGGCCACAGTCCACAGGGTCACAAAGAGTCGGGCACGACTGAGTGACTTTACTTTACATAAAGGCAGGGGAGGAACATGGTCTCAGCAGGAGAAGTAGGGCCCACAGGGGTGAGCAAAGATGCTCCATCAGCCCCCCACAAACCCCCAAGAAGAAGGGGCACTGGGAAGGTGGGACAGCCTAGGTCTCCAGACATGTAGCATTGGGAAGCATCTCAGGGGATGATGAGAAATCGATGGGCTAGAGGGGCAGGGGGTCCCTGAGCAGGGCTCCTGTCCTGGAGGACTCCTGGGCTGTGAAGTCCAGGCAAGCCTCAGGGCACCGCCACTGGGAGCGCACAGAGCAGAAGCAGAGGAGCAGGGTGGGCTCCGAGATGGGGCAGCTGGCACGGGGAGGGGGCAGGTGGGCCCACGGCTGACGGGAGCTGGCCAGAGTACAGACAGGGCTGAGGTGTGCGGGACACGAGGGAACCCGGTGCTGGGCAGGCCAACCCCAAGGACAAAGTGGGGAAGGGTCAGCCCAGGATACCGGGGAGACAATTTCAACACGATGAAAGAATGATGTCCCGTGTGAGCCACAGATGCGCATACAATGTCCTTGCAGACAAGGAAAGAGGGGCTCCAGGGAGAACAGAGGGGCCTCTATCTCTGCTCCAGGATTTCTCCCTGGGAAAGCTAGTCGTGGAAAAGGATGATCAAACGGGTGTTAGAGCTCCGCACTGATTCGCCCTAGGAAGGCTGGAGTCTCCTTCCCCCGCTCAGTCTCAGTCTCCATAAGCACGGGCTGATAATGATTCACACCAGACCCTATGGTCGCAAGCAACCTCGCCAACTCCTATCTAACTGTGGCCACGGGGACAGGATGTTTCCTCTGGGGGTTGTTTTGTTTTTCAACCAGAGTTAGGTCCATGTATGAGTTGAACAGCGGGAAACAGGGTTATTAAAGAAACGCAGTCACCCCACGGCCCATCAGCAGGTGGGCAGGAGGGCCCCCCTCGAAAGAAACTGAGATTGCAGCTGACCATCGGAACATCAGATAACCTTATCAGAGCTGAAGCTGCAGACCGCTCCCCCGCACACTCCCAGCGTCAGAATGAACTAGATCTGAGGACTCACCACGGAAAACACCCAGCTGGGGGTTCAGAAAAGCCATGTTTCAAAAAAGAAGTGGAGGCCAGTGGGGCCACAAGAGGCGAGGAAGGACTTTTGAGAAGGAATAAACCGCAAGGCCTTTCAGCTCTCAGGAAAGGCATAAACAGCTCTGACCCACCCACTGCAGGAAAAAAAAGAAAGAAATCCTCCCTGCTTGGCATCAAAAATCTTCTTTCTGCTCTTGGGCGTAGAAACAGCTTTAGAAGAATCAGAAGGATGCTTTTTCCTTTTTTTTTTTTAGGGGATGAGAAATGCAGGATTTTTATTTTCCTGAACAGCCTTCCTGCCCTGAGTCACCCTTCCTCCAGGCTGCCCACACTCCCCCCTGCCTTCGGGAGGAGCTGCCCCGGCACTGGCACACCGTAGGCGCCTGGCACGCATCTGCACTGGGGCAGCCGTGCAAATCCAAAGACACGCGCAACCTAGGAGTTCTCCCCTCCTAGGTCAGAAGACGGTGGGACAGGAGAGGGGAGGAAAGGATGGCGCCCTTGCATGTGAGACCTTCCTTTGTCTTCAAAATCTGAATAATGCAAATGAAAGGGGCGGGGTGAAAAAAATAATCCAATCCCGAATTTGCTGTATGACTCAGGGAACTCAAATGGGGGGCTCTGTAATAATCTAGAGGGGCGGCAGAGGGTGGAAGTCGGAAGAGAGATTCAAGAGGGAGGGGACCTAGGTATACTGGTGGTGAATTCATGTTGATGTGTGACAGAGATCAAACCAATACTGTAATCATCAATCAATTAAAAATTAAAAAAAAATTTTTTTAAAGGAAAGAGAAAGCGGAAGAAAAAAGAGAAAGTGGAAGAAAAAGAAAAACAAAAAAAACAAAAAAAAACCAAAAAAACCCCAATCCTAAATTGGCATTGGGTGCAGGCAAGGGAGGCCTTGAGGAAAACTCCTGTGGGACATCTCCCACCGCCTCCCGGGGAGCCTGAGACAGCCCCCGGCGCCTTTAAGGCCTCTCTAGACCTGTGGTACCTTCTCAGATTTCCAACACCCCTGGTCCTATTCCTCCTTACTCGCTGAAGCCAGTTTTCCACTCCACTGTTGCTTTCTTTTCCAGAGCAATTATTTTTAGCACTTGACTATGTGCTACAGAATTCAGAAAAGTCAGTTAAATTGAGACATCCCCATTTCTAATTTTTTCCACGTGCAGACAAGATCAGAGGTTCTTAGAATCACCTATGTGTATACTCAGTTGTGTTCGAGTCCTTTCAACCCCAAGGACTGTAGCCCACCAGGCTCCTCTGCCCATGGGACTTCCCAGGCAAGAAGACTGGAGTGGGCCATTTCCACCTCTGTCTCCAGAGGATCTTCCTGACCCCGAGATCGAACCGCATCTCCGGTATTGGCAAGCAGATTCTTTACCACTAGCGCCACCTGGAAGCTTCAAAAAGCTTGAGTGGAGGGTGGTGCTTGGAGATCGGTTCAGGATTTTTTTTTTTTAAGTTCTCCAGCAGCAGCAGCAGGTGATTCTAAATGGAGAACCCCTGCGCTAGATCACTCTTAGATTCATGTTTGGTCTTCAGTGGAAATAAGCCCCCCTCTACGCAGCTTCTATAGGAAATCAGTGATGTTCCCTTAAATCAATACTTCTCAAAATTCAGCCTGTATTAGAAGCAACTTAATCTTGTTAAAAATGCAGAATCCTGTGCTCCACACTGGAGATGCTTTCAGAAGGCCTCTGGTGGTTTCAAGATTGCATTTTTAACCACCACCCCCAGTAAGGCTGATGCCGGGACAGGGGTCTATGGACAACTCTTGAGGCACAAACTGCTGATGAGGTCAGCTCCGGTGGTGGCCCAGCTGGGCTTGATTTTTTCACACCCTATTAATACTCTGTGAGAGGTGTCATCCTCAAATTGCAAGAGCTGGGATGGTAAAGCCGAGAAAGAGAATAAAGTACTACAGGATCCTCCACTCATCAGAACAGCTAACGTTCTGATCACAAAACTGGACACACATGGATTTCCTGCCTTACTCACGTGTGAAGTAAGAAGCCCCTTTTTGCTATTTGTACTTTTTGGATCATGTCTTACTACTCTTTCTAACATCTTCAAGAGCATCCTGAACTTGCAGGTTAAATGACAGACTGGCACAGTCATGACCACCCGCCCCCTCCAATGCCTCCTGCCAAATCTTCTCATACATCAACCAGAAAAGTACACTCTGGTCCCCTAGCTGAGTCAGTTACATGGTTAGGATGGAAATGCTGCCCTGCTTACCTCTGTGCTGCGGCCCATGTCAGCACTGGCCGGGGTGCCTTCACCACTCCTCTCTGCTACCTGTGTCCTACCTGGGGGCCCAGGCCTTCCTCTAACCTCACAGCTCCCGTGTGGGGTGCTCTTCTTTGGACTCCCAGATCCATTCTCCACTCTCTTCCATCCCCTGCTCTGTGTCCCAGGGACCCGATTTCTAGGGACCACATCATCTGAGCTCTCCTGCCCTCTGGCTTCTGACTGGAGCAGCCAATGGGAGGAGAGAAGACACGATTTACTCCCTTGCTTCCTCCAAACTCCAGGAGACAGTGAAGGACAGGGAAGCCTGGCTTGCTGCAGTCCATGGGGATGCAAGGAGCTGGACACGACTGAGTGACTGAACAACAACCTCCCCACCTGGCTGTTGCAGTTCTGACTCTAGCTGAGTTTCTCTGCAGTCACAGCTCTTACCAGGCTCCCTGCAGGCCCCATAGGCCTGGGATGGTGAAAGCTTCCTGCAATAACCAGGCCCTGGGTACTTGATCATATCTTAACGACTTCCTTGTGTGCATGCATGCATGCTTAGTTGCTCAGTCGTGTCTTACTCTGTGATCCACAGACTGTAGCTTTCCAGGCTCATCTGTCCAGGGGATTTCCCAGGCAAAAATACTGGAGTGTGTAGCCATTGCCTTCTCCAGGGGATCTTCCTGACTCAGGGATTGAACCCAGGTCTCCTGAATTGCAGGCAGATTCTTTACCATCTGAGCCACCAGGGAGCCACCAGCCACCCTGTTGACTCCCTTAATTCTCTGCAGTTTCTTCACTCAATTCTTAAACTACTTTGAAAGTTCCGTCTGTTTCCTTCCCAGACCCTGGCTGATACAGCCTCAGTAAGATCTTTCCCAAGACCCCAATTCACGCAGTCCTGGGGGATCACACCCACCTCAAGGTCTTCTGGAGCATGAATCACACATGTGGTTGGTACACAGGCTAGGCTGTGTTGAACAATGAGGGTCCCTTGAGTAGTCTAATCTGGCTGCCCACCCTACACTCAACCACTAGCTCTGCCAACCGTGTCAGCCAATGCACCACACTCAACTCTTACGTCTAACTTAACCTAGCACTTATTTCTCCTCACATGACCTCTCCTACCCACCTCCTTACCAGGCATAACGAAACAATAGCCAATCTGACCAGCAGCCTACCAGATGGCTTTATTGGATTCTCGATCCAAGAAGCTCTGAGCCCAACATTGTCAGGGTGGGGAGGTTGCTGGATGGCCTTCAGGAAGGCCAGGCTGACCCACAGGAAAATGGAAGAGCTGGTCGAGAGAGAAAAGACAGAGGAGGGTGGGAGAGAGATCCTGAAGGCTCTGCGGGGGACCACTGACCTTCCAGAAGCTTCCCGGTTCTGGATCCTTTGAGGCCTGTGTGTACCTCTGTTCCTGTGCCTGTGAACTTACCAGTGATTTCTGACGACAGTTCTGCCCTTCCTTTGAATAAGCTTGGGTAAGTTTATGACTCATGCACCAACAAGCCTGAAACCTCGGGAGTCCTACTCTTACGAGAACCCAAGAGAATCAAGGCAGGGACCTTGTAGACCAGGAACTGTCTAGATACCTGGATTAAGTCTTGGGCACAAAGGAAGAGACATGCCTTGGTTGCAGAAGTCTGGGAATGGATAAGAGGGGCACCTGCGGGACTGAGAGAAGGCACTCCTACTACATTCTTCAGCAGAGGAGAGCATCAGTGGGCAGAGGAGCACAGAGGACAGAGCGGGAGAAGCTGAACCCAGAGGAAAAGCTGAGACCAGTCACGGGCAAGGTGGCAATGAAGCAGGGCAGAGGGAGAAAGGGCATTTCAGCAGGAGAATGGAGACATATTACTGAAATGTCTGACCTCAGGGTCAGACCTAAGGACATGGGAACCCCCATCCTGGTTGTCTCCAAGGAAGGCATGGTCTGGGAAGCAAAGGTTCCTTATTCATCCCACATGCTTAACATATGTGTATTGAGTATGCAGACACAATGCAGAGTCATCCTGAACCTTCCTAACTCATCCACAGGGTGGGAGTCTTAGCTGCTTAGTCGTGTCCGACTCTGTGACCTCATAACAGGCCAGGCTCCTCTGTCCATGGGATTCCCCAGGCAAGAATACTGGAGTGGGTAGCCATTTCCTTCTCCAGGGGATCTTCCCCACCCAGGGATCAAACCTGGGTCTCCTGCACTGCAGGCAGATCTTGACTGACTGAGTTACCAGGGAGGCCCTCATCCATAGTGTAGGGGTGATTTATGAGCTCTGGGCCACAGATGGGGACCTGGGCTCTGTGAGATTCAGCCACCCGGTCAGTAACTAACAGAGTCAGTTGTTGTTAAGCTGTGTTGCTCAGCTGTGTCCGACTCTTTGCCACCCCCTGGACAGCAGCATGCCAGTCCTCCCTGTCCGCCCCCCATCTCCTGGACTTTGCCAAAATTCATGTCCATTGAGTTGGTGATGCTGGGACAGAGCTGGGGCTCAGCCCAAATCATCTCACTACAAAACCCATCTTCTGAATGACTCCATATGCCCAGTCCTTGCCCCTTCCAGTGGGGCATTTCTTGTCTCTGATCCACTTTCTTCACTAGGTAAAAAGACATCTGAGGGCAGGGACTAAGTCTCGTCCCAGGCCTGTGTCATGGACTCCTATTTCTGGGCTTAGACCCCAAAACTCAATAAATGGTTGTGACGCCAACAATAATAAAGACACTACTAGAGGAATCAATCAGCAGCCTGATGTCTGGGGACTCTTCCTTCAGGATGCTAACATTCTCCCCCTGCTGCCCAGGAATGAAGAGATGAAGGTACAGATAAACAGGGTGAGCTTGTTTCTGCCACTGAAAGAAAGTGAAAGTGAAGTCACTCAGTGGGGTCTGATTCTTTGTGACCTCGTGGACTGTGGCCTACCAGGTTCCTCCGTCCATGGGATTTTCTAGGCAAGAGTACTGCAGTGGGTTGTCATTTCCTTCTCCAGGGGATCTTTCTGACCCAGGTCTCCCCCATTGTCCATATACACCCCAAATCATTCACAGAAAGCAAACTGAAGATAATCTTTCATCCGTGATTGGCTGTGGCCACATTTATTATGTAAATGAGTGAGAGGAAACTCCCAGGCTCTGATTGGCCTGGGACAGGAATGGAGGGGCAGAAGGCCATCCAATATTGAGAGCAAAAAAGCAAGAGCAGTGATAAGCCGGGTCAATGAGCTCCCCGGGTGCAGAACTGCAGCCTGTAAGGTCCCACTGTCAACTCAATAATGTGTCACTTTCATCTGAAAACTGGGGAAGGCTCACAGCCAGTCTCCACACAAGACTGAAACTATGAGATGGCCCTGCTCCAAAGCTAACAGGCAAAGTGCTATCTTTATCTTCAAGTTCATGAGGGAGGGGGACCTGATAGCCCTTGGGCCCTTTGCTCTCACATCAGTTCAGTTCAATCACTCAGTCGTGTCCGACTCTTTGCCATCCCATGGACTGCAGTATGGCAGGCCTCCCTGTCTATCACCAACTCACTCAAACTCACGTCCATTGAGTTGGTGATGCCATCCAACCATCTCATCCTCTGTTGCCCCTTCTCCTCCTGCCCTCAATCTTTCCAGGATCAGGGTCTTTTCAAATGAGTCAGTTCTTCACATCAGGTGGCCAAAGTATTGGACTTTCAGCTTCAGCATCAGTCCTTCCAATGAATATTCAGGACTGATTTCCTTTAGGATGGACTGGTTGGACCTCCTTGCAGTCCAAGGGACTCTCAGGAGTCTTCTCCAACACCACAGTTCAAAAGCATCAATTCTTCAGTGCTCAGCTTTCTTTACGGTCCAACTCTCACATGCATACATGACCACTGGAAAAACCATAGCCTTGACTAGACGGGCCTTTGTTGGCAAGGAAAGGTCTCTGCTTTTTAATGTCTAGGTTGGTAATAGCTTTTTTTCCAAGGAGCAAGTGTCTTTTAATTTCATGGCTGCAGTCACCATCTGCAGTGATTTGGGAGCCCCCCAAAATAAAGTCTCTCACTGTTTCCACTGTTTCCCATCTATTTGCCATGAAGTGATGGGACCAGATGCCATGATCTTCGTTTTCTAAATGTTGAGTTTTAAGCCAACATTTTCACTCTCCTCTTTCACTTTCGTCAAGAGGCTCTTTAGTTCTTCTTCACTTTCTGCCATGAAGGTGATGTTATCTGCATACTTGAGGTTATTGCTATTTCTCCCAGAAATCTTGATTCCAGCTTGTGTTTCCTCCAGTCCAGCGTTTCTCATGATGTACTCTGCATATAAGTTAAATAAGCAGGGTGACAATACACAGCCTTGACATACTCCTTTCCTGATTTGGAACCAGTCTGTTGTTCCATGTCCAGTTCTAACTGTTGCTTCTTGACCTGCATTCAGATTTCTCAGGAGGCAAGTTAGGTGGGCTGGTATTCCCATCTCTTTAAGAATTTTCCAGTTTGTTCTGATCCACACAGTCAAAGGTTTTGGCATAGTCAATAAAGCAGAAATAGATGTTTTTCTGGAATTCTTGCTTTTTTGATGATCCAACGGATGTTGGCAATTTGATCTCTGGTTCCTCTGACTTTTCTAAAACCAGCTTGAACATCTGGAAGTTCATGTACTGCTGAAGCCTGGCTTGGACAATTTTGAGCATAACTTTGCAAGCATGTGAGATGAGTGCAATTGTGCAGTAGTTTGAGCACTCTTTGGCATTGCCTTTCCTTGGGATTGGAATGAAAATTGAACTTTTCCAGTCCTGTGGCCACTGCTGTGTTTTCCAAATTTACTGGCATATTGAGTGCAGCACCTTCACAGCATCATCTTTTAGGATTTGAAATAGCTCAATTGGAATTCCATCACCTCCACTAGCTTTGTTCATAGAGATGCTTCCTAAGGCCCACTTCACTTCACATTCCAGGATGTCTGGCTCTAGGTCTTATATCAAGAAATGATTTATTTGCATCTGACCTCAATCCTCCTCATGGAGAAGGAAATGTCAACTCACTCCTGGAAAATACCATTGCCTGGAAAATCTCATGGACAGAAGAGGCTGGTGGGCTGCAGTCCACGGGGTCTCAAAGAGTCAGGCACCACTGGGCAACTAACACTAACACTTACTCAATCCTCCTCAACCTGTTGAAGCTTAAGGCCTCTTGTCTTTAGCACAAAAGACAGCATCTGCTTCTCCATGTTGTGTCACCAACAGCCTCTGAGGCTAGTAAGTCTGCCCCCAGGCAAAATCATTTCCCTTTCTTTGACCTCTCCTCCAGGCTTTTGTGGGATTCCCTGGTGGCTCAGACAGTAAAGCATCTGCCCACAGTGTGAGAGACCCAGGTTCAATCCCTGGGTTGGGAAGATCCCCTGGAGAAGGAAATGGCAACCCACTCCAGTACTCTTGCCTGGAAAATTCCATGGATGGAGGAGCCTGGTGGGCTACAGTCCATGGGGTCATAAAGTCAGGCACGACTGAGATTTTTCTTTCCAGGCTTTTGTGAACGTGCTTTTCTTCAAGCTCCTCTAAAGGTGAGGCTGTTAGGCAGCGGTGACGGAACACCAGGTTGGAAACGAGATCCCTTCAGCTCTGTCACTTAGAGCTTGTGACTTCGGGCAGCCCAGGGTTGCCCCAGGCCCACTCTCTTCTTAATGTAGAGGATAATACTTCCTCTACTCAGCAGGGTGAAGAAGGTATTATTTCAGGCCACCTGTCAGTTATACATGACTTTAAAGTTGTGAAAGAAGAAGGTGATGAAATAGACTTTGCATTTTGAGTCCCCAGGCCTTCTAAATATTTATTACGTGCAAATGCTTCATGAGACCAACTGTTTATGCTTCTGTGCAAATCTGCTCATCAAAAGTCCCTTTCCTCTCCCACTCCATGCGGGTGCTGATTGTTTGAGAGACTAGTTAGACGTGGCTCCCCAGAATCCAAAAGGATGCTAATGCTTGACCAGAAGAAAGGATGTGAGAGTGCACAGGTCTCTCTGTATGTGATGGAAATTTCTGGAATGTTACACACACACATTCATACACACACCCATACACACAAACTGTGAAGACTGGCTATCTGTTAGAAGCAGGATCTTTTTCTTTATATACTTCCAAAATGCTCAGAAATTTTTTTTTAACCATAAGCACATGATTACTTTTATCATCTGCTGCTGCTGCTGCTAAGTCGCTTCAGTTGTGTCCAACTCTGTGTGACCCCATAGAGGGCAGCCCCCATAGATGGCTCCCCCATCCCTGGGATTCTCCAGGCAAGAACACTGGAGTGGGTCGCCATTTCTTTCTCCAATGCATGAAAGTGAAAAGTGAAAGTGAAGTTGCTCAGTCCTAAAAAGGCCTAAATATAAAGAACCACCACAACACCACTTTAAAAAAGTTCCTGGAAATTGACTGTAGGTCTCAGTCTAGGGCTGCCATGCACTAAGAGGAAGAAGACTGCACAGTTTTCAGATTTCACTGCCAACGCTCAATCCATACCTGTTGAGTGCTCAATATTCAACAACATTGACTAATAAGCACACACTCGGGGCTGGCATCGTGCTAGACCAGGAGTTGGCCAGCCGCAGCCTGTGCACCAAATCCAGCCCACCACCTGTTTCATAAATAAAATTTTCTTGGAACATAGCCACGCTTACTCATTTATGCATTGTCTGTGGCTGCTTTGTGCTAGAAAAGCCGAGTTGAATAGTTGCAATAGAGACCAAATGGCCCCAAAGTCTAAACTATTTACTCTGTGGCCCTTTACAGAAAAGGTTACCAGCCTCTTGTGTTAGGATGGTGAGTGCAACAGGCCCGTATCCTACACGCATGGAACTCAGAGGCTAGTCAGGGGCACCCAGTCATACAAATAAATGTACATTTGTGCCATGCTAGCAAAGAAAGGTGTGTTTGGTGCCTTTAGAGTATTATTGACAGCTGATGGCTTCCCTGGTGGCTCAGATGGTAAAGAACCTGCCTGCAATGCAGATCTGGGTTCCATCCCTGGGTTGGGAAGATTCCCCTGGAGAAGGAAATGGCAACTCACTCTAGTATTCTTGCCTGGAGAATCCCATGGATAGAGGAGCCTGGCGGGCTACAGTCCATGGGGTCACAAAGAATTGGACACGACTGAGTGACTAGCATCTCATTGGCAGCTGACGTAGTTGGGAACGTCATGGAAGACAAAAATGTCCAGTAGGTACAAAGACCCTATGATGCAAGAGAAGACAGAAATTAAAAACAACAACAAAAACAAAACAAGAAGAGGCCAAAGCGGACAGAGGTTAAGGCCTGGCAACGTGTGACAGCAGATAAGGCTGGGAGGGGACTGGGAGGCCGACCACACAGGACTCTGGAGACCCCGATAAGGACTGTATCTGAAGAGAAATGGGGAAACCTTGAAAGGTTTCCAGTGAGGTCGATGGAGACAGGATGAATGTTTTGAAAGACTGACTTTCAGATGAAGGAAGGCTAAAGGAGACCCAGGCGGGATGGGTCAGCCAGTTGGGAAGCTGTTTTACAGAGACCTGGATGAAGATGTAGCAGCTTGAACCTCAGGGTACAGAGGGTAGGGCTTAGAGGGGTGAAGTCTGTCTAGAGAGGCCCAGAAGCAAGGCCATCAACCATCCAACTGGTCCCACCTGGCTGTGAAGGTGGCGTCCAAGGTCATCAAGGTTCCATGGTTTCAGATACAACAGAAATATTCAATAATGAGAAAAGATCTTTCTATGGTTCATAAGCCGACTTTTCCTTTCTCTGTGCTTCCTGTGTGTTCTGAGACTGTGGTGGATGCCGAGTCTTTCAGATGCATAAATAGTGGCCATTTCCTCACATGGTTCCTGTTCCATCATGCCTCCTGGTCAATTCAATCACCCCTAAAATGAAGGTGCAAGTCAACTGGAACATGTAATTTAATTTATGTCTTCAAGCCCTAGTTCAGTCATCTATTTACTCTGAAAAAGGAGAAGTACTCGTTTTCCAATTTTGATTAAAAATATAAAATGCCCTCATTTGACCTCCTTTGAATGAGCTACACGTCTGTCAGGCACTGGGTCAATAAAAGCATGACTGGAATACTAAATGGTGCTTCTATTTTGGGTTCACTCGAAGAGTTGGTTTCTTTCTTATGTCTCCTTCCTTTCAATGGCCAAATAGTTACGTCAGTAGGCAATGAATTATTGCTTCATATGTGTCAGGTTCTATGGAACCAACAGGCTACAGGACCACTCAGAAGTTATGATATGCAACTTGAAGGAAAAGACACTGTTGACCAAACAGGAATTCTGGGAGCAAGACCAGATCCCTGGCAATGAATACTACTGGCAAGTGGGAGTATTTATCTTCTCATATTTCCACTTGTAGAGCTGTCAGTTTGAAAGGAAGAGGAATTTGAAGCCCAACAAGCAAAATCTTTATTCCTCAAGGCAAACTCCATTTAATCACCATGAATTGTAACTGAGATTTCCAGAACAGTGTGTTAGAAGCCCAGCCAGACAACATCCAAAGAAGTGGATTAATTCAGTAAAATGAAAATAACACATCAGTCCATTGAGAATCCGGAGAGAAAATACTGACATTGTCATTAGAAAGCAGCATGACATAGCAAAAAGAGAGCTAAGAGCTTTGGAGTGAGGCAGCATAAGCAGCTGGCAAATTTAACCTTGGATAAGCTATTTAATGCTTCTGAACGTCAGTTTCCTAAACCACAAACCATGGATCATAAGACCTAGAGTTGTTCAATGAATGAGCTAATTTGTGAAGATCCTTGCACACAGTAAAGGATTAATAAATGATAGTTCCTTTCCCTAAACTTCCCAAATTTAAGTCTGGACTGAAAGAATGGTGTACATATCCATCACACTGGACAATTCCAGGACAAAGAGTCACTCAAGTGTTCTGCCAGTTCAGGGCAAGTACCCTAACTTGCTCCTGAGAGCGACCACGAATCCGATGGAGACACTAGATTCAAAGATGAAGAAAAAGCCAGAAAAGGAGAAAAAGGCAGCAAAGGGGAGAATGTGTGACTCCTGTTTTTACTACCTGCTAAGAAGAAATTGTGAGCAACTGACTGTGGAACCAGCCCTGTGAGTCAGGCGCTGCCTGGCACTTCTCGGGCTCGGCACAGGAGCTTGGAATGCAATTGCTCACTGTTTTCTTTATGACAATACATCTTCTGGTTGCTCAGGACAGGGAGGGTGGAGGTATCTCTGGCCTCTGTTTTGTTTAGGTTTTTCCAATCACCTATATCCATCCACCCATCCATCTATCTTCCATTCACTGTCTCTCACCAGATACCTTCTGAGAGCCTATTATGTGACTGTGGGACACACACCAAGCATTTGAGAAGATACGCAGATGGATGTTTCAGGACAGACATGCAGGGTTGCAGGAGTTACTCCAGCATTCCATTCGTGTGCGTGTGCGTGTCTGTCTAACACCTATTAGAGGAAGACGTTAATAGTGTACACATTACTATTAAGACCTCACCATGTTACAGGTTCCATGCTACACGCTTATATGTGTTATCTTGTTTGTCACAACTACTTTATGAAGTCAACATTGTTATTATCTTTAATGGACAGATCAGAAAAATAGGACTGGAAGAATTTGATTACACAGCTTGTAAATGGCAGAGCAAGGATCCGAAGTCAGGTTTCATAAGGAGGAAGAAAGAATCAGCAATGTCCCGTTTGCTGAGCCCCTTACCCAGAGATGTCAGCGCATGATATCTTCTTTGTATCTGTTCTCTGACACAATAAAAAGAGAGCTGGTGTTAGAATGAATGAAACAGTGCATCTAACAGCTTCAGAAGATACCAGCAAAAAGGTACTGATGGAAATGAAAGATTAAAGACCTAACTGAGGTTCTAGCTGTGACGACTGTTCACGTACATTTACTAAGATCTGAAACATGACTTCACTGGGCCCTTTAGGAAAATACTTTTGCCACTGACCAAAATATCTGCTTTACTCTGGAGTCACTGACACCTAAACAACATTCACATGGCCAGATATGTGCTCCCACTTGTTCTGTGACAGTGGGGAAAGAGAAATGGGGTAGAAATTAAGATTCCCGTGTGAAAGATGTACTGGCGGCTCAAGACAATAAAGAACCTGCCTGCAATGCAGGAGACCCAGGTTCGATCCCTGGGCCAGGAAGATTCCCTGGAGAAGGGATGGCTACCCACTCCAGTATTCTTGCCTGGACAATCCCACAGACAGAGGGGCCTGGCGGGCTACAGTCCACAGACTTGCAAGAGTTGGACACAACCGAGCAACCATACTTCCACTTTTCATGAAAGATGAGAATTAAAGTCCTATGACCACTAAAGCAGTGGAAACCACGGGAGGTCAAAAATCTCCACAGTAAAACAAAAGAGCTCCGGACTAGGAGCAACTAGTCATGAGTTCGAATCTAAGCTATGTGACCTTGGGCACAACAATTAATTAACCCCTCTGAGCCAGTTGCTTCATATCTACAATGAAGAGAATAAGATCTACCTCACAGTATTTTTGTAAGACTAAATAAGTTTAGGCAGACTATAAAGCCAATTCCTTCCAACAGTCACTTTTGTAAAATGACAAGGGCTTGGAGACTTCCCTGGTGGTCCAGTGGTTCATGGGTTCGATCCCTGGTCAGGGAACTAAGATCCCACATGTCGCATGTCCAAAAAAAAATGTTTAAAAAAGAAAATGACAGGATCTTATACGTTGGCTTCTAGTGTAAATTGACAAGATCCTTTGCAAAGACATCACTAGTACGTTATCCAAAAATTCTTCCATTAAATGGAAATAAGTTGAGCGGCTAAAAGGTCGAGGCTCCCTGTACTAAACCAGAACCCAGTCCTTAGTTCTGACTGCAAACCCTTCAGATCATTTCCATCCTGCTAATAGGCACACACGCTATCCCATCTCTTTCTTGCCTTCTCTCCATTCTCAATTTAAAGGTGACCATATTCCACATAATACCCGCAACACCCCTATGTCGTCTCTGCTTCCCTTTGAAGTTCTCATTATGTCCCTCAGAAGGCCCCTCAAATGTGGGGCCCTGTTATATGACACCAGTGCTCGTGGTGGTTTAGTCGCTAAATCTTGTCCCAGTCACTGGGACCCCGTCGACTGTAGTCCGTCAGGCTCCTCTTATCCCAGGCAAGAATACTGGAGTGGGTTGCCATTTCCTTCTCCAGTTACATGATGCTAAAGAGAGCTAAATCATTTGAGGTAGTTCCAAACACCAGAGCTAGAACTGGTGGGATGGATTTAGAGGAAGGTTCCAGCTCTGCGTATGGAATATGCTTGGAACAGTGGCGGCTGGCCAGCTGGGAGGCAAGCTTCTAAAGCAGGCAGCTCTCCACCAAGAAAGCTCAGCAGAATATCTCACCTCCTGCTGCTTGACTGAACCCCCGAACATCACATGATTTTATCCAGAACTTACTGAGTGCTTTCTAATGTCCTAGGCATTAGAAAGGCAAGTATGAGTAAAACGCGGCCCTCAGCTCTCAAAAGCTCACACTGGAGAGACAAACTCATGAGCAGGTAGTTATAAAGCAATGTGTATGTGCGTGTGTGTGCACACACGCATGCTCAGCCATGTCCAACTCTTTGCAACCCTAAGGACTGTAGGGCTCCTCTGTCCATGGGATTCTCTAGGCAAGAATACTGAGTGGGTTGCCATTTCCTTCTCCAGGGGATCTTCTCAACCCAAGGATCGAACCTGTGTCTCCTACATTAGCAGGTGAATTCTTTCCCACCGAGCCACCAGGGAAAGTGAAAGTCCCTCAGTCATGTCCTACTCTTTGAGACCCCAAGGACTATAAAGTCCCTGGAATTCTCCAGGCCAGAATACTGGAGTGGGTAGCCTTACCCTTCTCCAGGGGATCTTCCCAACCCAGAGATCACGCCCAGGTCTCCTGCATTGCAGGTGATTCTTTACCAGCTGAGCCACAAAGGAAGCCCGAGCTACCTAGGAAGCCCTTTATAAAACAATGTGGTAAATACAAAAATAGAGAAATTATAGGGAATGCTGTGGGGTGGTCTAACTCAGGAGGTGGCCCTCACTCAGGTGGGCTGTTCTTTCTGGAGGAGGTGACACTGGACAGTGTTAAAGGATGGAGTAGGGGAAGCAGTGAAGGGCGAGACGGGGGCAGTGTAGGACGGATGTTCAGGGTGAAAGGACTGAGCGTGAGCAAAGGAACAACCGTGACCAACAGAATGGTGTAGGGGAGGCTCTCCAGGCAGCTGGATAATGCTAGAACAGTCCACAGGAGTGGGGATGGGTGGGAGACAGGCTGGAGCTGCAGACAGGAACCTGGGGAATGCAGGCCTTGTAACCTGCATTCTGCAGCATGAACTTTGCCTGGAGGCAATGGGCAGCCAACACCCTAAAGGTTCTAAGTACACAGGTGACTGAATTTCCATCACCTTGGATTTAGGAGGTTTTCTTTTCTTTTCCCAAAGGGAGACTGCAGGACAGCTTTGAGAACTGCTACCTTGAACTCCGGGAGCCCCAGGGTCAGAACAGCCCTCTTGACTCACCACCGAAGGCAAACACCCAGTTCCTTTGGTCCCTGCCTCTTCCTCTTCTGTCTCCTGGGCCTCTTGGTAATGCTGACCTCACAAAAAAGTGACATGGGCACTAGGTGACTCAGCGTTACAGAGCGCTTGGAAGCTGCCAAAGTCTGCGTTGAACCCTGAGCATCTTTCTGCAGCAGGCACACTGGTGGGGAGGCAGGCCTCGGGGAGGCAGGTTTGCTGCAGTGAGCTCCAGGGCCCGCCAGCCTTGTGATCTGGCAGCTTCTCCCCCCTCTCGCCTTCCTTGCCTTCCACTTAATACCCACTGGCTGCTGGCTGACTTGGCCAGACACCGTTGGGAAGGGACGGGCAGCACAAGCCCACCTTGCAGATGAAAGCATCCTTTTGGCTGGGTCAGCCACCAGACCACTCCCACCTCTCCAGGAGGGGACCCTGGCCTCCTGGGCTTTTCTGAACTGCTGCACCTCCTACTTCTCAAGCTGCCCCCTCCCCATCCCTGGGCTTCCCCGATGGCTCTGCAGGTAAAGAATCTGCCTGCCAATGCAGGAGATGTGAGTTCCATCCCTGAGTCAGGCAGATTCCCCTAGAGAAGGGAATGGCAACCCACTCCAATATTCTTGCCTGCGAAATCCCAAAGACAGAGGAGCCTAATGGGCTCCAGTTCATGGGGCTGCTAAGAGTTGGACACGACTTCATGACTAAACAACAAAAACCTCCCACCCCACCAGCTCCTTCCTCCTTCCCCATCCTATTTTATCCCCCAGACCTATTCCTCACTACCCAGGGCCCAGAGTCTCCACTGCCTCCCTGAAAATCCTGTCCATCTCTTCTCTCCTGAATGAGTCATGTTCCTTCGGGCTCCTTCAATAAGTGCCTAAATGCCCCCCACCCCTCAAACTTCCTTGATCACTCCATTCCCAACCCCTCCCTTCCACCACTCCCCTTCAGTCTGAGCACAAGTTGACCGTCATCTGCCCCCGGTACTGGTTCAGCTGCTCCGACCACTCCCTCCACACGAATCCCTAAATCAGCCACAAACTTCCCACTAAGCATATTTCCTCTGCTGGGAATGTCCTCATCCCTGTCTCCATTCTGAACGTCCTTCTGGGCACAGCGCAAATCTCACCCTGACCCAAAGGCTCTCTCCTCTCACCTCCAAGACAGATTAAATCTAATAGGACTTTGCTTACCTTTTTAAACAGAGGGTGTTTGGCTTATGTTATAATAACAGCTAGGGCTGATGTATCAGGCACTCCTCAGAGAACCTTGTATAGAGTAACTCATTTAATTCTCAGAATCACCCTGTTATTACCTCTAAGTCAACCTGCCCAAGTTTACAGTGAGCCAGTGGGAGAACTGAGGCTTAAACTGAGGCTCTAATAAGAAGCAAAGCCACCTCTCCCACCCAGGAAGCCTTTGAATCTTGGAGTCTCCCTCTGTTCCCTTGGCACACAGTGGGTGACTACTAAATGTGAGAGTTCTGGGTTTAACTGAAATTTGTTCAGCATGCATCCTGGTACCTTCCCCGCATGTATGTTCTGGCTCCCCGAGCCATCCACGAGATCCTTAGGGAGACAGGACCAGGTCATCTATTTTCTTCACAGGCCTGCCATCAGAAGCATAATGGGGAGTTGGGGGATCCTCAGAGAGCTCTATGGGTGAAGATGGGGGCAAACTAACTTTGGACTAAGGTATGCCTTGAAGAGTGAAAGTGTTAGTCACTCAATCGTGTCTGACTCTTTGTGACCCATGGACTGGAGCCTGCCAGGCTCCTCTGTGCATGGAATTCTCCAGGCAAGAATACTGCAATGGGTAGCTATTCCCTTCTCCAGGGGATCTTCCCGACCCAGGGATCGAACCCGGGTCTCCTGACTTGCAGGCAGATTCTTTACCATCTGAGCCATCAGGGAAGCCCCAGTGTATGCCTTAGAGTATCTAATTTACCAAGGCTTTTTCACAAGCCTGAGTTCATCAGCTGGATGTGGAGAAGGTAAAGAGGACAGAGGTGCAGACGGCCTGAGATCTGGTCAAGGTCTTCGAGCTAGAAATAGCTGAGTGAGATGATAGAAATTACAACCCAGGGCTCTGAATAAAACAACAGAAAGTCAGTCCCCTGCTCATGGTGTGGTCCTGGGCAGCTGTGGCCATCAAGAAGGGGTAGGCTGATGTAAATCAACTGTACTTCAATGAAAACATTGGAAAAAAGAAAAAGATCAAGGTCAGCCAGTTCTTTAAAAGAAAAAAAAAAAGGGTGGGCTGCGTGTTCAGCTACCCCCTCCCCCCATGGATGAAGTGCCCTTGGTTGCTGGGCAGGAGAGCCTGACCCGGACTTCTAGACAGAGGCTGGCTGAGCTGACTAGGGCAGAATGTGTTAAGGCAGGTTCAGCAGGACCTCTGGGGACCTCTCGGAATGTTGGGTCACTCTCATCAGACAGAACCCAAACACCCTGAGAGACCACCTGATTTTCCAAGCGGTCTGATAATATATCAGTAGCTATAAATAAAGAGTCAGGAAAAACTGGTTTGTCCCTCCCATTAGCTGGACGCAGTCAATGGTTGCCTACTACTTGTAACTATCCCATCCCATTTCTAAAACATCTGTATCTTTATTTCACTGTCCTAAGCTCAGAGGGTGAAGAATCTGCCTGCATTGCAGGCGGCACAGGTGACGCGGGTTCCATCCCTGGGTCGGGAAGATCCCCTGACGAAGGAAATGACAGCCCACTCCAGTATTCTTGCCTGGGAAAATTTCATGGACAGAGGAACCTGGCGGGCTACCGTCCATGGGGTCGCAGAGTTGGACAGGACTGAGTGCATGGCACAAGCCAACACAACTTCAGATGGGATATACTCAATGTCTTGTGCAGAACGGAAGGCTTTTCCGGCTCATGTGGCTTCTGCAGAAGAAAAGCTTTTCCCTAGAAGGAAGACGGACCCCATCTTTCCGCCAGTTTGGCGGCCTCTCTGAGCCTTCATCTACCCACCCATCCCGCAGAATCCTGGCAACAACTTGTGAGCTCCCAGCCCCCGCGTCCTGCAGATCCGACTGATCTCCTGGGTCACCGTCTCACGCTCCTCACAGTTCAGGAAATGAATGAGACACTGCAGATGTCTACGCTGTAGAACCACTGCCTACTGGGAACCTCGGACCCTTGTAGCTTCATCTCAGACTCGCATATGGCCGAATTCTGGCCCGCGGAGTTGACAGGGGACTAAGCAGGCTGTAATTCCGGGGGCCCGGCGGGGAAGGTCGGAAACCCGGGTCTCCAGATCCCGGCATCGAAGCCCGGGGCCGCCGTTCCCCCCACGCCCCCGACAGCTCGCGGGAGCTGCCAAGCACCCTGCGAGGCCAGTCCGGCGACCCGGCTCGAGAAGCGCCTGGCTTACCTGCGGCTCCACCAGCCCGCGCGGCTCCGCGCCCAGGGGCGCTGGGCGCGCGGCGCGGAACGCCGAGTACACCGGGATGCGGTGCTGGGTGCTGTACAGGGTGGCGAAGCGCTCGGCGCCCTCGGAACGCTGACAGATCCTCACGTGGGCAGCGGCCGCCGGTCCCGCAGGCGGGGTCCCTGCGTAGAAGAAGCGGTCGCATTCGCCGAAGCCGGCCTCCTCCTGGCGCACCAGCCGGCCCTCCAGCAGCCCGGCCAGGGCGAGGAGGCCGCCCAGAGCCAGGCAGCGCTCGGGGCCCATGGCGCGTCTGCGGGCCGGGCGGGCGGAGCGCGAGGCCGCACAGCTTCGCAGCCGGGAAGTCGGAAGCCGGGCGCGGCGCGGGTGGGGCGAGCTCGGCCGGCCGGGGTGGGCGGCCCCGGCGGCGGGGGCGGGCCCGCGTCCCGAGGCCGCGCCCCCCTCGTGCCCGCCTCTCCTAAGACGCCGGCTCCCGCCCGCCTCGGGCTGGGCGCGCGGGTGCGGGGATGCCAGCCCCGTCCCCCCGGGGCGGCCCCGCACCTGGCACCGCCTGGACTCTGCCGTCCGAGTTCACAGGCTCCGGGACGCGCGCTGCCCCGGCGGAAAGGGCTGAACCAGGTCGGCTTCATCCGGGGAAGCGGGGACCGTCCCCGGGGCGCCAGCCTAGAAGCCTCCGGAGACAGCGCGCCCCAGGGATCCTCAAGGATGCCAAGAGGCGGCATGAGATACCCACAGTAACTGTGGCTCTTTGGGGCGAATGGGCAGAGAGCCCCCCGGTGAAATCCGATACAAATCAGTCTCCCGCCTTCCCAGTGGAAGTCTTCCCATCGGCCCGCGCATGGACATAACTCAGAGATGAAGTTTTAGCAGGTCAGAAGCGGGGACACCCAAGTTAAGAAATCCTGTTGTAGGAAATTCCTAACCTAGGTAGACACTTCAGCTCTGTGGTTTACTTGGAATCAAAACCAAAACCAAGAAAGGAACAAGACCGGCTGATTTCACCGGTTGGTAGGTCGGTTGGTTCATTATTCTCTTTTGAGTGTCTATGTGCCAAGCTGGGTTCGGTGACAGCGTACAATGGTAAACAAGAATAGGATCCCTGCGGTCCGGATGACTAAACCTAGTGGGAAAGCTTGTCGTTAATCAAAGAAGCAGTCTATTAAAGGAATAATGAAACACAGAGCGTGGAGCTGTGAGAAACTGCCCCTCTGGGAGTGAGGGTGTGTTTGCCTGAAGAGTGTTGTCTGAAGTGAGATCAAGAGGATGTTCAGTTCAGTTCAGTCGCTCAGTCGTGTCTGACTCTTTGCGACCCCATGAATTGCAGCACGCCAGGCCTCCCTGTCCATCACCAACTCCCGGAGTTCACTGAGACTCATGTCCATCGAGTCAGTGATGCCATCCAGCCATCTCATCCTCTGTCATCCCCTTCTCCTCCTGCCCCCAAATCCCTCCCAGCATCAGAGTCTTCCAATGAGTCAACTCTTCGCATGAGGTGGCCAAAGTACTGGAGTTTCAGCTTTAGCATTATTCCTTCCAAAGAAATCCCAGGGCTGATCTCCTTCCGAATGGACTGGTTGGATCTCCTTGCAGTCCAAGGGACTCTCAAGAGTCTTCTCCACAGTTCAAAAGCATCAATTCTTCGGCGCTCAGCCTTCTTCACAGTCCAACTCTCACATCCATACATGACCACTGGAAAAACCATAGCCTTGACTAGCTGGACCTTTGTTGGCAAAGAGATGTTAGGAGCTAGGCAAAGATGAAAGTACCATGTGCTAAGGGAGTCTCCCAGCAGAAGAGATATGTTGGAGGGGTTTAAGGAGGGCAGGTGTGGGTAGAGAACAGTGAACTAGATTATGAGAAATAGGGTTAAACGAGGCAGGGGACATAGCATTCAGAGTGTCATAGGCTGGAGGCTGTCAACTGTTTTCCGACAGGACTCATATTGAGAAAAAAAAGCTGGGACTTCCCTGGTGGCTCAGATGGTAAAGAATGTGCTTCCAGTGCAGGAGACCTGGGTTCGATCTCTGGGTCAGGAAGATCTCCTGGAGGAGGGCATGGTAACCCGCTCCAGTATCCTTGGCTGAAGAATCCCCATGGACAGCAGAGGCTGGCGTGCTGCAGTCCATGGGGTAGCAAAGAGTCAGACATGACTGAGTGACTAAGCACACAGATGAGGGATGGTAGCTGGGACTGGGGTACTTCTAGAGACAGAGTCAGAATGCCTACTAGGGCGCCTTCAGTCACATCTTACTGTTTAATCTTAGTTCCTAAGTGTGACACATGGGGAACTGGACCAGAGTGTTCTAATGCTTGCCTATGACTCAGTGAGTGTGGAGACAGGTTTGATCCAGGCCTGTTTGCTTCCTAAGCCTGGCCTTTCCTCGGCACATTGGTGATGTGAGCCTGTAAAATAGGAGACAGATTGTCAGGAGAACATATTTTGAAGCTTCTTAAGCTGTTGTTCTTAACAAATTCCTTATGGGCTTCAATATCTCAAAATGTTAACTAGGTTTGGTCCCTGAAATGAAACCTAAACTTGTTTCTTACTTTAAAAAAAAAAAAAAAAAAAAGGCAAACGCCTATAATGTGATGTCACAGAAATGGCTAGACTCGAAATCCCCTTTGATACGGAGTTGATGACGCTGGTCAAATGGGGCTTGTCCCTCAGCCAGGTCGTCTCGCCCTTGTACACCTCTACCATGCCCTCCATGGGAGGCTGTGAGGATAATAGGCTTCGTGGGATTTTTTAATATTTATATTAGTATATAGGATTATACATGTTCCCCAATGGCGATTCGTGTTGTCAACTCTAAACACAATTAAACAACTAGAAATCAGTCCCTCTCCTCTCTGTGTCCTCTGTACCTGCTCACTATGCTACTTATCACATTAGACCAGCTGTCCCCAACATTTGGCACCAGGGACCGGTTTTGTGGAAGACAATTTTTCCATGGGGTTGGGACATTAGTTTCAGGATGATTCAAGGGCATTACTTTTATTGTGCATGCATGCATGCCTCCGAAGTCACTTCAGCCACGTGCGACTCTTTGTGACCCTATGGACCGTAGTCCATTAGGCCCCTCTGTTCATGGGATTCTCCAGGCAAGAATACTGGAGTGAGTTGCCATGCCCTCTCCATGGGATCTTCCTGACCCAGGGATCAAACCCGCATCTCTTACATCTCCTGCATTGGCAGGCGGGTTCTATTATCATTACATCAGCTCCAACTCTGATCATCAGGGATTAGATCCCAGAGGTTGGGGACCCCGGATGTTAGGGTATTAATCATTCCCGAGTCTGTCTTCTCTACTAGTCAGGTACTCCTGGGGACAGGCTTGTCCCTTCTTAGTCTCTGGGTCTCACTGGCTACCAGAGAGTCTGGAATAATAGATGTAATATGTGATTTTGTTGTATTTGAATAAATGCAGAATATAAAAATAAATTCTCAGTTTTATGACTAAGGCATTTATATGACCTTAATTCACTGTTTCTCAAACTTTCTTGATCCTTCCCCCTACCCCCCAAGCATAACTATCTCTGCCACTACTCCTCCACACCCTACAGCAGATTCTAGTTTTCCTCCAGGCCCCGGTCAGGAACCAACACACATATACACAGAATATTTGCATATCCCATAGCTGGGGTAATTCTGTCTACTTTAGTATCTTTTAATTTTATAGTATAAACAAGAGAGCTTCTTTTTGTTTGCCTGCTTTCCAAAGATAAAGTATACTATGATATTGAGTTTACTTTTGCAAATTACAAATGTCCACATGCCAAGATTCTGGAACATACTACATTGTGGGAGTACCTTGGTCTAATCAAAGTTTTTGCTGACAGCACATTCCAAGGGAAGACTGTCTTTCACAGCATCTTTATGAGTGATAATTCATTCTCTCCACTGGAGGTCCCTTTTCTTTGCCACTGACTCTTCTCACTGGGGTGAGGTTTCACAGCAGACCGTCTTAGACCTCAGCACTCACACCCGTGCCAGCCCAGCATCTGTCAATGTGTGTTAGTTGCTCAGTTATGTCCGACTTTTTACAACTCCATGGACTGTAGCCCTTCAGGCTCTTTTGTCCATGGAATTCTCCAGGCAAGAGTACTGGAGTGGGTTGCCATGCCCTTCTCCAGGGGATCTTCCCAACCCAGGGATCGAACCTGGGTCTCCTGCATTACAAGCAGGTTCTTTACCACGTGAGTCACCAGGGAAGCCCTGTCAATATCCTCCAGGAAAGCCCAAAGAGGAAGAGTAATGGCTGATGTGGAATAAAACGACATTCTACTTGGACTTCAGTGGTTTGGTTGATTCTGTTCCAGGTTGTCTGAAAACATAAGCCACACTAGACCCTTCTCCAACTTTGCAGCCCCTACCACCTCACCTCTCATACCCAGTCTTCAATCTCTTCACCTCCCCCAATTCATTCTGCAGCTGGAGTGGCTTCCTAAAAATAAACCTGATGATGTTATCCCACTCTCACAGCCCATCAATCACTCTCCATCTGCCTTGGGGTAAAGCCTGACTCCCTACCTGACAACTGAGACCACTGAGATCTGCCCCCCTTGGGTCTCACCTCTGACAGGTGCCACCTGGCCCTCTGTGCTCTGAGCAGTACAATTCAGCTTCTTGCAGTTCCTACAGCAGAGTTCCTCTCTCTTCTCCCTAAGACTTTGCATCATAAACTACTTCCCTTGGCCTGGAATTCTCACCTTGTATTCCCATCCCTTCATCTCTTTCATTCAGCTTTTTTTTTTTTAACACAACCCAGCTAAACATTAGTTCCTCAAGTCATCCATCTTTCTAACACGCGTGTCCTCACCCCTTGCCCTCCTCCTGCACTATGCCCAGTTACAGGCCTTTTCTGATTGTGCCTTTTCTTTTTTGGCCACATCACACAGCTTACAGAATCTTAGTTCCCAACCAGGGACTGAACCCTGCAGTGGAAGCTCAGAATCCTAACCACTGGACCACCAGGAAATTCCCTGATTGTGCCTCTTAAACCTAGTTTTTCCCCCTGTATCTAATTGCTACCTCCGCACTCAGCCATAAATACAGTGCCTGCTATACAGTAGGTAGTCAATACAATATGTGAGTAAATGAAAGAGGAAAAATTGCTCCATGAAATTCCATTTGAAGTCTTGTGGCTCTAATTCATTCATTCATTTTCAAACTGTTTTTAAAATATCTGCCATTAAGATGAATGGATAAGGAAGTTGTGGTACATACACACAATGGAATATTACTCAGCTGTAAAAAGGAACACATTTGAGTCAGTTCTAATGAGGTGGATGAACCTATTAGAAACTTATAGGGAATGAAGTAAGTCAGAAAGAGAAGACAAACACCGTATATTAACACATACAAATGGAATCTAGAAAGATGGTGCTGACTATCCTAAGTGCAAGGCAGCAAAGGAAACACAGATGTAAAGAAGACACAGGCTTCTGGACTCAGTGGGAGAAGGAGAGGGTCGGATGATTTGAGAGAATAGCACTGAAACGTATATACTGCCTTATGTAACATAGATGAATAGTGTGAGCATGATCTATGAGGCAGGGCACGCAAAGCTGGTGCTCTGTGACAGCCTGGAGGGGTAGGGCGGGGAAGGAGCTGGGAGGAGGGCTCAGGAGGAGGGGACACATGTCTACCTATGGCCAGTTCTTACTGATGTATGGCAAAAGCCATCACAATACTGTAAAGTAATTATCCTCCAAGTAAAATAATTAATTTTTTAAAAATCTGCTTTGAGAACTGGCTAGATGATGAGAATTCATGGAGGAACAAACTTAACCTTGGTCCCTGCTCTCACACCAGCACCACACAGGGCTCCATGGGTAACCAGAGCAGAAGGCAGAAGGTAAGTGATGCTCTGCTTTAGACAGGGAAGGCCGTGCTGGGGACCTGTCATGCCACTAATGAGTTCTGTAATGTAGACTTCACGCTGGGTCAGCTCTAGTCCAGGGCAAGACTGACACAGATCTTTGCACCACAGAACTCAAAGTAGGTAGGGAAGACAGACAGACAGACAAGCAATTACAATGCAGTGTGAGAGGTGCTCTTTAAGGGAGCTATGTGCTATGAGGGCAGAGAAGGGTCACTGAAGCTAATCTGGGAGAAGCACCTCCATAAAGACAGTGGCAATGGTATAAAATCTTACTTGAGGAGATGTGTTGAAGCCATGGCTCATAACTTAGAATAATAACTAAATTTCTGGTTCCCTGAAGCTACTTCTTCAACTCTCGTCTCTGCTGATTGTCCAACGCATGTATGAAATTGACAAGTAATAAGAAAATTAATCCCATTTGGATTGCAAAGAGAAGTGAGGAGGCTGAGGTGTAGCTCCTATTTGGGTGAGAATGCATGAGTTATTTTCCTAATCATCACTAAACCTAAGAAAGCATTCCCCGCTCAACCCTCAAGTTGAGAGTCAGAAGGACTCAGAGTCAAAAATGGTTAACACCCAAGCCAGTCAGAGGCTGAGTCATGCTCTCCTTAAACTGTGGGAAGACAGTCTTCTTTCTAGCAAAGTTAAACCTTGGATGAGGTTTAGAAATAACACTAGACAACCTTAAGGAAGAAGCCATGTGTCCACACGCATGCTCTCACCCTATGAGCCTGCAGTAAAAAAAAAAAAGACACATGGTCCATAGAACTCTGAGCACTTCCAGATTGCTTAGCCGTCTTTTGGATACTGGAATAGAAAATTAGAGATACCAAGGGAACATTTCATGCAAAGATGAGCATAATAAAGGACAGAAATGGTATGGACCATTTATGGACCTATAGCAGAGATGGTATGGAAGATATTAAGAAGAGGTGGAAAAAATACACAGAAGAACTATACAAAAAAGATCTTCATGACCCAGATAATCAAGATAGTGTGATCACTCACCTAGAGCCAGATATCTTGGAGTGCGAAGTCAAGTGGGCCTTAGGAAGCTTCACTACAAACAAAGCTTGTGGAGGGGATGGAATTCCAGTTGAGCTACTTCAAATCCTAAAAGATGGTGCTGTGAAAGTGCTGCACTCAATATGCCAGCAAATTTGGAAAACTCAGCAGTGGCCACAAGACTGAAAAAGGTCAGTTTTAATTCCAATCCCAAAGAAAGGCAATGCCAAAGAATGCTCAAACTACCACACAATTGCACGCATCTCACATGCCAGCAAAGTAATGCTCAAAATTCTCCAAGAGAGGTTTCAACAGTATGTGAACCATGAACTTCCAGATGTTCAAGCTGGATTTAGAAAAGGCAGAGGAACCAGAGATCAAATTGCCAACATCTGCTGGATCATTAAAAAAGCAAGAGAGTTTCAGAAAAATACCTACTTTTGCTTTATTGACTATGCCAAAGCCTTGGACTGTGTGGATCACTATAAACTGTGGAAAATTCTTAAAGAGACGGAAATACCAGACCACCTGACCTGCCTCTTGAGAAATCTGTATGCAGGTCAAGAAGCAACAGTTAGATCTGGACATGGAACAACAGATTGGTTCCAAATTGGGAAAGGAGTACATCAAAGCTATATACTGTCACCCTGCTTATTTAACTTCTATGCAGAGTACATCATGCGAAATGCTGGGCTGGAAGAAGCACCAGCTGGAATCAAGATTGCAGGGAGAAATATCAATAAGCTCAGATATGCAGATGACACCACCCTTATGGCAGAAAGTGAAGAGGAACTAAAAAGCCTCTTGATGAAAGTGAAAGAGGAGAGTGAAAAAGTTGGCTTAAAGCTCAACGTTCAGAAACGAAGATCATGGCATCTGGTCCCATCACTTCATGAGAAATAGATGGGGAAACAGTGGAAACAGTGTCAGACTTTATTTTTTGGAGCTCCAAAATCACTGCAGATGCTGACTGCAGCCATGAAATTAAAAGACGCTTACTCCTTGGAAGGAAAGTTATGACCAACCTAGATAGTATATTAAAAAGCAGAGACATTACTTTGCCAACACAGGTCTGTCTAGTCAAGGCTATGGTTTTTCCAGTGGTCATGTATGGATGTGAGAGTTGGACTATGAAGAAAGCTCAGTGCTAAAGAACTGCTGCTTTTGAACTGTGGTGTTGGAGAAGACTCTTGAGAGTCCCTTGGACTGCAAGGAGATCCAACCAGTTCATCCTAAAGGGTATCAATCCTAAGTGTTCATTAGAAGGACTGATGCTAAAGATGAAACTCCAATACTTTGGCCACCTTATGTGAAGAGTTAACTCATTGGAAAAGACTCTGATGCTGGGAGGGATTGGGGGCAGGAGGAGAAGGGGACGACAGAGGATGAGATGGCTGGATGGCATCACCAACTCGATGAACATGAGTTTGAGTAAACTCCGGGAGTTGGTGATGGACAGGGAGGCCTGGCATGCTGCAATTCATGGAGTCGCAATAAGTCGGACACGACTGAGTGACTGAATTGAACTGAACTGAACTGAATTGAAAGAACTAAAGAGCTTCTTGATGAAAGTGAAAGAGGAGAGTGAAAAAGTTGGCTTAAAACTCAACATTCAGAAAACTATGATCATGGCATCTGGTCCCATCACTTCATGGCAAATAGATGGGGAAACAATGGAAACAGTGGGAGACTTTATTTTGGGGGGCTCTCAAATCACTGCAGATGGTGATTGCAGCCATGAAATTAAAAGACGCATGCTCCTTAGAAGAAAAGTTATGACCAACCTAGACAGCATATTAAAAAGCAGAGACATTACTTTACCAAAAAAGGTCCATCTAGTCAAAGCTATGATTTTTCCAGTAGTCATGTATGGATATAAGAGTTGGACTATAAAGAAAGCTGAGCGCTGAAGTATTGATGCTTTTGAACTGTGATGTTGGAGAAGACTCTTGAGAGTCCCTTGGACAGCAAGGAGATCCAACCAACCCATCCTAAAGGAAATCAGTCCTGAATATTCATTGGAAGGACTGATACTGAAGCTGAAAGTCCAATAGTTTGGCCACCTGATGTGAAGAACTTACTCAATTGAAAAGACCCTGATGCTGGGAAAGATTGAAGGTGGGAGGAGAAGGGGACGACAGAGGATGAGATGGTTGGATGGCATCACCAACTCTATGGAGGTGAGTTTGATTAAGCTCCAGGAGTTGGTGATGGACAAGGAGGCATGGCGTGCTGCAGTCCATGGGGTCACAAAGAGTCAGACACAACTGAGAGACTGAATTGAACTAATAGATTGTTAGGGGACAACTCCAGACAGAAATAACTTTGAGCACCTCATGCAGAGAAATATTTAAAATAACATTTCTGAAACCTCCTCTTCTTTTTTAACTTTTTATATCTGCAGGGAGAAAAGTGTAATAGTTATGAACTTCGACCCTGGAGTTGGACTGTCTGCCGGCCAAGGCAGAGTGATCTTGAACAAATTGTGGAAACTCTCTATGCTTCAGTTTCCTCATTTACAAAATGAGGATAATGATAGAACCTACCTCCTAGAGTTGTTTAAGTATGAAATGTGTTTATATACTATGTTTCATTGATCCTAAGACATGCATTTTTCACATTTTAACATCTCTGAAATTGAGGTGCAATTTACTGTTGATAGTGTGGCATAGTATCATTACTGCAGTCGTGTGAAAAATAATGGTGCATCTTATAGTCAGTGGCATGTTAAATGTGATGAACATGAAGGATACAAACAACCTAGGAATATACATACACGTGCAGCTGCTGCTGCTGCTAAGTTGCTTCAGTCGTGTCCGACTCTGTGTGACCCCATAGATGGCAGCCCATCAGGCTCCCCGTCCCTGGGATTCTCCAGGTAAGAACACTGGAGTGGGTTGCCATTTCCTTCTTCAATACATACACATAGACAGTACTAAATTAATATTTACTAGATGATATAGAGATAAAATACATATATAGCTCTTCTGACCTCATCAATGCCAACATTAAGCTCATTTTTAAACAAATGTCTAAATAGCAATGGCAAATAGTAACATGACTGACCCATTTCCAATAAAAGACAGAAGCTGCTCTTAATACCAGACTTGGAGTTGGAAGAGGCATCTGGTACCCTTCCCTTTATCTTACCCAAGATCAGAAAGGTGATATTACTGAGACCCACTGAGATGTGGGTACCTTGGGCAGGCTAAAAATTTGATGCCTCTTTAGATGGATATTCTTCTCCTACTCCTTTATTAGAGAGAGTGCTGCCCTGGACATAGCAGAGAAATAGGATCTCTGATGATGAAGCTCAGAAATCCAGTTATCATCCCGAGTCTGCATACACCAGGGAGCAAATCTAACACCCTAGGTTAACCAACCACCCTTCTTAGGAGGACAGTGACTATTGGGCTACACTTCCCCAGGAGTCTTGCTTTCCAATCACAGACTACACTATATCAAAGAGAAGATTCACTATACATTTTTTTTTAATATCATCAAATTTCCAGTAATGCTCTAATGAACCCTGGAGACTGGTTCTATAAGCAACCAGTCTCCTAAGTTGCTTTTGTTGTTTAGTCACTAAGCCATGTCTGACTCTTTGGTGACCCCATGGGCTATAACCTGACAGGTTTCTCTGTCCCCGAAATTCCCCAGGTAAGAATGGCCACTGTAATGGGTTGCTGGGGATTTCCCAACCCAGGGATTGAACCCACGTCTCCTGCATTGGCAGGCAGATCCTTAATCACTGAGCCACCAGGGAAGTCCCCTAAATTGCTTACAGAACCTAAATTCAGTTCAATGTATGGACTACAAAAGGAGTTTATTCAGATGACAGACACACAGACATGAGTGAATTTTATATATTTAGACAGGGGATCAAAAGGAGCTTCCCTGGATTTTCGTTTCTTGCTGAGTACATATTCCTTTTTAAAATGTATTCAAGTGTAAATGGGAGAAAGCAGAACATTCTGGTTTAAACTTCCACATTTTAAATTTTCGTCATTTTGAATAATCCGTGTATTTTTACCTGTACTGTTTTATTTAACTAGAACAAATATGTATATTGCCTTTATATTATGAAAGGCTTTTTTAATTTCCAGGAAAAATGAAAGATTAAGTTCTACTAATATATTTATAATATAAAGAACAATTAGAAAAGTAGAATAAAAATATTATGCATGGTATGATCATATTGTGTGAACATATGCAAAGGCTCATAAAAGACTGAGAAAAGCTCAATAATTGCCTTTGTGTTAGAGGTAAATAAAATTATTTTATTTTTGTGTATTTAAAATTTTAAACAGAGAAACTATCTTACTAGAGAAAAACTGAAATTCTTCTTTAAAGCAAATGGTGTTAAATTCAGTTGAAATTTGGAAACCACTGTAGATTTTTTCTGTGTACATTTTAGAAAAACTCGCAAGAGTATTTCATTTTCATTAGTTGTTCATAGATCACCAAGGCACAGAGTCATTCTTCCTCATAATCAGTCAGTTCAGTAGCTCAGTTGTGTTCAACTCTTTGGGACCCCGTGGACTGCAGCACGCCAGGCCTCCCTGTCTATCACCAACTCCCGGAGTTTACTCAAACTCATGTCCATCGAGTCAGTGATGCCATCCAGCCATCTCATCCTCTGCCATCCCCTTCTCCTCTCACCTTCAATCTTTTCCAATTGAGCTATTTCAAATCCTAAAAGATGATGCTGTGAAAGTCCTGCACTCAATATGTCAGCAAATTTGGAAAACTCAGCAGTGGCCACAGGACTGGAAAAGGTCTATTTTCTTCCCAAAGAAAGGCAATGCCAAAGAATGCTCAAATTACCACACAATTGTACTTAACCTCACATGCTAGCAAAGTAATGCTCAAAATTGTCTAAGCCAGGCTTCAGCAGTACGTGAACCATGAACTTCCTCATAATACAAACAGGAAAAGGAGGTTCTGATGAAGGAAGATGACTAAAATCCACCTTTTTCAGATATGGATAAACTGCTTGGCTTGGCTTTCTTGCCTACCCTGTAATATCATTTAGTATTTGTCATAGTCTTCTCAGGATGATATACAAAATATAATTGTGGTTTAGAAACAAACGTTTATTTTTCACTATTCTAGAGGATAGGAAGTCCAAGATCAGGGTTCAGCAGAGTCTGGTGAGAACCAACTTCCTGGTTCACATGGTTGTATTTTTGCTGTTTACCCACACGGCAGGAGGAACAAGAAAGCTTATGTGGTCTTTTGATAAGGGCACTAATCCGTTTCATGAGGACTCCACTCTTATGACCTAATCACCTCCCAAAGGTTCCACCTTGTCCAGATACCATCACTTAAGTTTCAATGCATGAACTTTGGAGGGACACAGACATTCAGTCTATGGCAGTATGGCTGAAGGCAACAGTCTGCTCAGTGTGTAAAGGAGGTCCATTTAAATTAAGTAGACGGTCTCTTTTTTTCCAAATACTGATGTGATAGAGGAAACACTTACTTATTCATTCAACAAACACCGAGTGCCTTTCTCCCCACTATAGGCAAGGCTCAGTGCTAATTGCTGGGGACTCGACATGTAAGGGGCTTCCCAGGTGACACTAGGGGTAAAGAATTCGCCTGCCAGTGCAGGAGATGACGGCTCGATCCCTGGCTTGGGAAGATCCCTTGGAGTAGGAAATAACAACCCACTCGAGTATTCTTGCCTGGAAAAGTCCATGGAGAGGAGCCTGGTGGGCCACAGTCCATGAGGTCACTAAGAGTCACCACAACTGAATGACTGAACACAGAGTGTATAAAACATGGTCTCAGCTGTCCTGGAGCTCACAATCTCAGCTTTCTACCAGGGCATCTCGATTTTTAACATGGAACTTTAAGCATTTATTTCAGAAATCTATGTGTCTAAATATCTATTCCATTGTAACTACTTATATATCTAAAATAATTGCTGTTTATTTTTTTCACTGCAGAAAATATTAAGAAAAATATTCAGTCCTATCTCTGTCTATATGTGTCTGTCTTAGTTTGAATGTAACAGCATCTAGCAATTGCAAAAGAACTCCAGAAGTGCAGATAAATGGAGAAAGCAGAAGTTTGGGTATGAGGAGACTGATTTAAATCTAAGCTCTGCCATTTATAAGCTGCTTGAGCTCTTTGAGCCTTAAATCCCTCATCTGTAAAATGGGAATAATGATACCTACCTCATATATTTGACTTGAGATTGAAAGGAACTAAACAATGGGAAGCACTTAACCTACAGCAAAACACAACAAACACTAGTTCATTTCTTCCATATTGTTTCACTATAGGTAGGTAGCCAGTCCTTCGTTTAGGGGGGGAAAAATGCAATTACAAAAATCTGAAATTTACAAGACAAGTTATTTTTAGGGCACTGGTTTTCTTTACAGAAAGATTAAACTCAGATTATAAACAGTTTAACTGCAGGATTCAACTTGATAATCCAATTTTCCAAATCAAGATAGCACCCTTAGAGCACAGAGCTTTCTAGCACAACTCTGCTGAGATCAAAAAACGCTCGATCAACTGGCTTTGACCATGTTTCAGGAAGCCTTCCCCAGCATTAGCACTGGGATCACTGGGGGCAGAAAAGGCTCATTAGGACAATGCCTGCGAGTGTGTGAGTCCGTGTGGCAGGCAAGAGAGTCACACGCAATCTCTACCTCACTGTGCAACAGTGATTCCCTAAGGGTTCAGGCAACTAACTAAAAATCTTGGGGGGAAAAAAGCACATTTAGCAAATATTAAAAAAATACAACACAAGATAAGGGAAAGATGGATTGGGAGTTTTGGATTAGCAGATGCTAACTTTATATATCGGAGAAGGCAATGGCACCCCACACCAATACTCTTGCCTGGAAAATCCCATGGACGGAGGAGCCTGGTGGGCTACAGTCCATGGGGTTGCTGAGGGTCAGACACGACCAAGCGACTTCACTTTCACTTTTCACTTTCACGCATTGGAGAAGGAAATGGCAACCCACTCCAGTGTTCTTGCCTGGAGGATCCCAGGGACGGGGGAGCCTGGTGGGCTGCCGTCTATGGGGTCGCACAGAGTCGGACATGACTGAAGAGACTTAGCAGCAGCAGCAGCAACTTTATATATAGAATGGATCAACAACAAGGTCCTACTGTATAGCACAGGGAACTATATTCAACATCCTGGGATAAACCATGATAGAAAAGAACACGAAAAGAAATGTGTATATAACTGGATCCCTTTGCTGTACAACAGAAATTACCACAACATTGTAAGCCAACTACACTTCAATAAAATAAATTAAAAAGAAAAACCCACAACACAAATTATCTTTCAATAAAAATATGAGGGAAGAGAAAAGAAAGTATTATTGAGAACAATGGAAAGAAGCAAGAAGAAAAACATTGGCCATGTTCAAATGAATTATCTACTGTCTCCCTGGAGTTGCTATTAATGTTTGCTTCCCCTGGCTCTTCATTCTGTCCATCAATGGTGACTAGATGACATGTCATTTCAACCACCTTACTGTCTGTCTCCACATGAACATACCACCTCTGGGTGCTTTATGCTCCCTACCCGTTTCCCGGGAAACAGCTCTGCCTGCAGTTCTCATGGTATCTGGACTGTGGTCCTAATTCCTGGGACTCTCACAGACCTGTCCCCTCATCCCTGGTACCAAATCCTGCTCTTAAAGTCACTGAGCATTTGAGGCTTTGTCTTCGCCTTATTAATGTGCTCCACACGGACCCAGGGCCCAACAATGAGGGCGTCTGTTGCAGATCTAATATTAGCAGCCAACACAAGTCACATCATCTTGTATAAAGAGAATATTGAGGGAGAAACGGTCACTGGCAGAGGAACAGCAGCATCAAACAAGGGGCCCTGTCACACACTGGGGCTGGCTCTCACTCGGGGAGGGCGGGGCAGTGAGAGAAAAGATCGGAGGGCGTAAACCTTCTTTCCTTCTGTTCTGCTGTCCGAGGGGAATACAGCGACCCTGCGCAACTCCTCCCATATCTGGCCCCAGGTCAGGCAGAGAGGTCCCTTGTGCCCCTCGAGGACACATGGAGGTCTCAGAAGCTAAGTGTCAGACCGCCACGCTCGGGCCTATGGAAGGTGTGACTTCAGCAGCGTGCGTGCCCAGTCGTTCAGTCGCGTCTGACACTTTGCGACTCCATGGACTGTAGCCCGCCAAGGTGCCTCTGTCCGTGCGATTCTCCGGGCAAGAGTACTGGAGTGGGTTGCCATGCCCTCCTCCAGAAGAGCTTTCCCACCCAGGGATCCAACCCACATCTTCTACAATGCAGGTGGATTCTTTACCCACAGAGCCACTTGGGAAGCCAGGCTTCAGCAGAGGGGCCACCAAACTAGTAAGTCATCAAATTAAAAACCTTTGGCCACATGGCCTAGGTGACTCCCAAGCACCTCCCCTTTTCTTTTTTTTTTTTTTTTTTTTTATTTCTTTTTTTTTTTTTCTTTAATTTTATTTTATTTTTAAACTTTACATAACTGTATTAGATTTGCCAAATATCAAAATGAATCCGCCACAGGTTTACATGTGTTCCCCATCCTGAACCCTCCTCCCTCCTCCCTCCCCATTCCATCCCTCTGGGTCGTCCCAGCGCACCAGCCCCAAGCATCCAGTATCGTGCATCGAACCTGGACTGGCAATTCATTCCATACATGATATTTTACATGTTTCAATGCCATTCTCCCAAATCTTCCCACCCTCTCCCTCTCCCACAGAGTCCATAAGACTGTTCTATACATCAGTGTCTCTTTCCCTTTTCTACCAGCTTCAAAGGCACAGCAAGATCATTTGGATTAGTCACCAGGGCTCATGGAATCTTCATGACCCAAATGAACTGCTTGGAACAGGAGGCAACTCTGAGCTCTGGAAATGTTTTATGTGACCATGAGCACTTTCAAATCAAAATGTAAATTTTTTTCATAAAATTGCAAGTTTTTAGCTCCTCTGGAAAATTCCAAAAATGACAACCCCGTGCCCCTCATTTCCGCAAAACAATAGTAGACTGGCCCCCAGGAGTTCTTGGCCTTACTGTGGGGCATGAGCCACCCTCCTGACAGCAAGAGTCACTTAGGTAACCAGCCTGAGCCTGGTGGGAATGCGACTTTTCCACCAGGCATCAAGGGCTCAGAGGAAAGGTCAGCATCCTCTGGGTGCTAGGCAGGAGTGGCCCAAGGAAGGAGATGAACCCTGTTTCAAGGAAATGCAAATTCCCACCACCAAAAAGGCAAGCCCCAGGCACACAGGGCTGAGAGAGGGAGAGACTGCCAACCAGCCCTGCCAGACAGGCTGTGACCCACAACCAGAAAAACAGAAAAACGGGCCAAGAAGCCTGCTCAGAGCTTTGTCACGTGGCCTTAGCTGGAATGAAGACTGGGAATGGCGGAGGCGGGGGAGAAGAATGTGTCCCCCGTGTCCCTCCGTCCTTCCACTGGGCTTGACAAGAAAGAAAGGAAAGCTGAACTCTCACAGGCACTTGCTGAAGAAACTACAGTCCCATCCACCCTTGCAGCCTAACTCCCCATGGACCAAAAGCTAGATGGGTGGGTGTCAATCATGACTGCTCATCAGTTTTAACATTTGTGCTTCAGCCAAGGGAACTGGAATTTTGGGGGTGGTGGGAGAGGGGAGGAGGATCTAGGCATCCATATGTTCCAGATGTGATGCCGGGGGTGGAGGACCACAGAGCAGTGCTCCTCCACACTGTGTGTGCCCCCGTCTCACCTGGATCTAGTTAAAAATGAAGATTCTGAGTTGCAGTTCTGTGCTGAAGTCTGAGTTCTTGCACTTCACCAATGTCCAAAGAGATGTCTGTGCTGAGCATCCTGGTCACTCTTTGAGTCCCAAGAAGCTACAGCCTTTCCCAAGAGGCACTTGAAAAGATGTTCAACATCATTAATTACTAGAGAAAGGCAAATCAAAACTATAACAAGATATCACCTTACACCAGTCAGAATAGCTATCATCAAAAAGTCCACAAATAGTAAATGCTGGAGAGGGTGTAGGGAAAAGGGAACCCTCCTACACTGTTGGTAGGGATGTAAATTGGTACCACCACTGTGGAGAACAGTATGGAGGTTCCTGAAAAAAACAAAAATAGAGTTACCATATGATCCTGCAGTCCCACTCCTGGGCATATTTCCAGAAAAAAAACATGGTCCAAAATGACACATGCACTCCAATGTTCATTGCAGTGCCATTTACAATAGCCAAGACATGGAAGCAACCTAAATATCCATCAACAGAGGAATGGATAAAGATGTGGTACATATACACAATGGAATATTACTCAGCAGTCAAAAAGAATGAAATAATGCCATTTGCAGCAACATGGATGGACCTAGAGATTATCATACTGAGTAAAGTAAGTCAGAAAGAGAAAAAGAAACATCTTATTACAGCCTTATATGTGGAATCAAAAAAGACATGATATAAATGAACTTATTTACAAAACAGAAATAGACTCACAGATTTAGAGAATGAACTTATGGTTACCAAGGGGGCAGGAGGGGGAGAGGGTTTGGGATTAACACATACATACTGCTGTATTTAAAATGAATAACTAACATAAATTTTTTAAAAGCAAAAAGAAAAATCAAAAATACATAGCCATCAAAGACCTACTTTATATCACAGAGAACTCTGCTCAATATTATGTAACAACCTAAATGGGAAAGGAATTTGAAAAAGAATAGATACCTGTATATATATATATATATATATATATATATATATATACACACACACACACATACACACACATAACTGAATCGCTTTGCTGTACACCTGAAACTAACACAGTGCTGTAAAGCACCTGTACTCTAATATAAATAAAAAGTTTTTTTTTAAAGGGACCTCCCTGGTGACCCAATGGCTAAGACTGCACTCCCAGTGCAGAGGATCCAGGTTCAATCCCTGGTTAAGAAACTAGATCTCACATGTTGCAACTAAGATCAAAGATCCCACATGCTGCAACTAGGATCCGGTGCAGCCAAATAAATAAACCAATACTTTAAAAGAAGAAGTGGCAGTATAGGCTTTTCATTCATCATTCTCCTTTCAAGTACTTCAGCAGGGACAACCCCAGGTCTGTTACCTCTAAGTCCTATACTATAAGGACTATAAGTCATTATAGTATACTTATACCTATAAGTCTATAGGTATACCTATAGACTTATATATAAGCTTATATCTATACCTATAGCTATAGGTATAAGCCTATACCTATAAGTCATTATACTATAATGAATAATGTAATTAAAGTAATGCGAAGTAATAATAATAGTATCAATAATAGCTAGATTTTATTACGTGTTTCTCACCACTGTGCTAAAATCACACTTTTAAAAACATATTCAACCAATATTCAAGTGAAATAAGAGCTTATTTTCGCTCCACACTGGTTACTACTCCGAGTTTCTTATTTATATGGAGCTGAGCTTCCACAACCACGCTGCTGTTGTGAGTACTGTTATCATGCCCAGAAGCGGCTCACGAGGTCACGTGGTTTATGAGCGCAAGCCTAGTGTGTGACTCAGGGCGTGTGCTGGCCCCTGCTGGCTGTCCCTGGAGCTGGGGCCTCTGTGTGCTGAGTCACTTGCCAGTCACCCTAGCAAAAGGCATTGCTGGATTTCCAATCTCCATCTGGCTGACTCCGCAGACTGAGTCGTTGGAAGGAAAGTGAACGAATGATGTATGTAAACTGAAGTCAGGATTGCTGGCATGTTGTAGACTCTCATGGCATGGTAATCATGTTTCCTTTCTCTAGCCTCTTTGTTTCCTCCTTACTCCTAGAATAACCAATGTGAACTATAGACAAGCTGTTAGGGCAGTGTCTTTGTGCATTTGGGCTGCTATCACAAAATACTACAAACCGTGGGGCTTAAACAGTACTTTTTTTCATAGCTGTGGCGGCAGGAAGTTCAAGACTAGGGTGTCAGCACTATCAAGTCCTTGGTTAGGGCTCTTTTCCTGGTTTATAAACAGCCACCTTCTTGCCGCATTCTCATGTGGTGAAGAGAGTGATCATCTCTTTTTTTTGAAGGGCATTAATCTCATTCATGAAGGCTCCACCCTCGTGATCTAATTACTTCCCAAAGGCCCCACCTGCAAATCCATAATTGGAGATTATGGTGTCAACATATGAATTTTAGGAGGACATATTCAGTCCGTCGGATAAGAAAATGGCAACCCACTCCAGTATTCTTGCCTGGAGAATCCATGGACATAGGAGCCTGGCAGGCTACAGTCTACAGGGTTACAACTGAGTGACTAAGCATAGCACAGCAAGGGGGAGAGATAGTGGGAAGATAGAATAGAACACGGGAAATGGAATTTAAATGACCCAACTCCCTAAAGGAGCCAATGAACGTCAATGCCATGGGTGGAGGAAGGGAGGAATTTGACAAAAGCCACACGCATTTCCTAGAGTGAAGCAGGAAGTAAGGACATTCAAAGCCAGCCCCAACCTCCTGCAGACTTGGCAGGAAAGGAATGCCTGAGCAGCCATCATACTTCCAAAAAGGTGACCTGTGTCCATTTGTCAGATGTGATTGAGAAAAGTGATCTAAAGACCTGCCATGAGCCCAAGAACAGACTGAAACAGTTCTGAGAGCCTCTCTGGGCTTTGGCCCTGAACTTGAGGCTGACTGTTTCCAATAAAAGATACATTTCTTCAGAGCTTCTAAAACCTGCAGTTTGGGGAAGAACCTGGCTATGATTATGGTTGCTGGGAAGAAACTGTGGCATGGTGAAGCTGCCTAATTGCTAGTCTGTCTCCAAGCGGATCATAAACTTTGTATTATGTTTCTTTAGTACATAGTACTAGCCTGGCACAGTGAGGGAGCTTAACAACATATGTTGGGTCAATGAATGAAGGTCTTGTATGGAATATGAGAAATAGAGGTTATTCTTTGGGTCTGTAAGTTATGTCAACCCACAGCTTAGAACTGGATGTCTTATTTTAAAAGATAATTAACATATAGGCAATAATGCTATAACAGGAACTATTCATTTATTTTAGCTGTTTCTTATGATGAAAATTCTTTTATTTGTTTCTATTAGTGGTTCCAAGTCATTCACTCAATCGACAATATTCATTGAGTTCTCACTATACAGAGAAAGCCAAGAGAGATAATTACCAAGTGTACTAATCTGGTTCAATCCCTGAGCTAACCACAAGTCAACAAAGTACTCAGGGTCCCATAAGGTCATGGTGATAAGTGTAGTCAAGGTGATAAATCACAAGAGAGGTGAAATTAGGACACCTGGTTACTAAGGAGTTTCTCAGGAAAAAGACACTTAAGCAGTAAACCCTTGACATCCACAGGGAGTGGACTCTGAGCTCTTTCTTTGCACATTTTCAATCCTGCTGCTAAGTCTCTTCAGTTGTGTCTGACTCTGTGCAACCCCATAGATGGCAGACCACTGGGCTCTGCCATCCCTGGGATTCTCCAGGCAAGAACACTGGAGTGGGGTTGCCATTTCCTTCTCCAATGCATGAAAGTGAAAAGTGAAAGGGAAGTCACTCAGTCATGTCCAACTCTTCACGACCCCATGGACTACAGCTCACCAGGCTCCTCCGTCCATGGGATTTTCCAGGCAAGAATACTGGAGTGGGGTGCCATTGCCTTCTCCATTCTCAATCCTAGCGCTTTCCTAGAAATGATCCTTTCCTGAAACCAGGATTTCCCATGCATATCCACAAACTCTGAATCTACTACTGCCTGTTCAACTCTCACCCTTGATCTCTCACCTGACAGCTGTTTTTCCAGAGAATTTCTTCTGAGGTCTTCTGAGGAGCTTCTTTCATAGCCCTAACCTTCATATTATCCATGTATGGGCCTCAGCACAGTTCTAAAATACTGACCACATGCCTTTGCCTTGGAGTCTCTCCTAAACAGCCCAAATGGCTGCTGTTAACTTAGTGAATCTTAGAGACCTGCTGGGTCTGTTCGAGGCCCATCCTGTTCTATGTGAGTCAACACGTGCCACGCCAGCTGATAGAGCAGGAAACCAGGACATCCAGACCTCCTGCTTCCGGGATTCACATCTGGGAGGAAAAACAGAGCAGTGTTCAGAGATGCGTGTAAATGGTGGGTGTAAATGGTGAGTGCTTTCAAAGGCTCTGGGCCCCAAGCTCCTCCTGCCCCAGCTCACCTAAAACACCAATGGCCCCACTCACTCAGTGGCAGGAGTTTTCATGAACTGAGTTAAGACCTTTGGTTTCCCCACCAACCAGACCCCTGTCTCAGCTCCCACTGCCTCTCCCACAGCCTCTTTGCTAACCTGGGGGTGCTGAGGGTGCCCCTGCGGAGGGTGTTTGCACGTGTCACCTCTCGGACTGGAATGATGCCCCCACTCCCGTGTCCACAGGCCACACTCTAAAACCACACCTTCAAGAGCCCACTGTCCCCAGGACAGCTGCCCTGTCACTCTTGAACTCTGCTTTATTTTTTTCTCATAGTTCTTATGACTACTTGACTTGCTATGTCTCTCTGTATAATGAGAATAGAAGCTCCGGGAGAACTGGAATGTTGCCTTTTTCACAGTGTGTCTTCAAACTCCAAGAATAGTGCCTGGTACACGGTTAGTGCTCAGTAAAGCACATGCTGAATGAATGAATGAGTGAACAGGCCTTGAAATACAAAGACTCCACATAAATCCTTTGAGAAGAGGCACTGAGAGATTGGACAGAGAAAAGACGCTCCCTGAGGTCTACAAGCCTGGATGTAGCCCTTTTTAGCTCTCCCTAATAAGCAGAAAATGAAAGTGAAAGTTGCTCAGTCGTGTCCAACTCTTTGCAACCTCATGGACTATACAGTCCACAGAATTCTCCGGGCCAGAATACTGGAGTGAGTAACCTTTCCCTTCTCCAGGGGATCTTCCCAACCCAGGAATCAAACCCAGGTCTCCCGCATTGCAGGCAGATTCTTTACCAGCTGAACCAACAGGGAAGCCCAAGAATACTGGAGTGGGTAGCCTATCCCTTCTCCAGAAGATCTTCCTGACCCAGGAATCGAACCGGGCTCTCCTGCATTGCACGTGGATTCTTTACCAGCTGAGCTGCCAGGGAAGCCCTCTAATAGGCAGAGGGGCCTGACAATTAGGGCTCAAGGATGCTGAATGCCAGGGACCAAATCCAGAAACCAAGCCACACAAATACTCCTTTTTAGTAGGGTGGCACCTCCAAAATGCTCCCCATGCCTAGCAGAGCTCAGCTCTGCCATCCTCTGTCCTCCCCATAACACCCACCACTCACTGAGGACCAGTGAGAAGGGTCTCTCTATCACCCTGTAGTCCCTGCAGGTCGGTGACAAGGAGCTTGTGAGACATTTCACTTTGAGAGGCTGGTGAGCAGAGAGTGATGGGAAAGGGCTGTCCTCACCAAAGTCTGTTCAGTTCAGATCAGTATCCTTTCCACTTATCTCTGAAGCCAATTCCTAGCAACGGTTTGCAGTTTCCTATTTAAAGTGGCAATAGGTAACACAAACCCTGGGGGGAATGGCAACTTCAAAACCCACATATGGCCACAGTCTCATGACATAAATATCAAGGTGAAGTTATTTCTAAATATCTGGAAAGGATTCCTTACACACACAGAAACTGTATTGGTATAACAGTCTCTATGAACAATTCAGCGTAGCCAGATAGTCAGACAAATCCATGACTGAAGCTTTTTATAAATCTTAGAGTCCCAAGAACTGACACCAGCCTCTGTAAGTTACATTTAAGTACAGGTTCTAATGTCTGTCTTACAAGTTTCAGCTTCTAAGTAACAATGATACTAGCTAATATTTATTTACCACAAATTATGTTTGCCCTGGTCTGAACCTGTTACATGCAAACTTTAGCACAGGTGCAGTGTGGTTAAGGGCTCTTTTTGCCTAAACTGAGAAGTGGAGAGCCAGCAAAAAGACCTGATTTGTTGAAAGACTACCCAACAAATCAGTGTAGGAGTCTGAGAAAAGGCTGGCTCCTCTGGCTGTTGACTGACTGTGAAACCTTGACCTTGCCTTGGGACCACAACAAAGACAAACATGACAAGGAGTGGAAATTGCAAATGTGAATGTGTGACCTTTTGTCCAAATATGTGGTAGACCATGAAAGAAAAAAAAAAAACAAACAGTTTTCTACTGGTAACAATCATTTGTAATTGTGGCTCAGCTGGTTAAGAATCCACTTGCAATGCGGGAGACCTGGGTTTGATCCCTGGGTTGGGAAGATCCCATGGAGAAGGGAAAGGCTACCCACTCCAGTATTCTGGCCTGGAGAATTCCATGGACTGTATAGTCCATGGGATTGCAAAGAGTCAGACACAGCTGGGTGACTTTCACTTTCACAAAACTAAATATAGTCTTACCATGCTGCTGCTGCTGCTAAGTTGCTTCAGTCGTGTCTGACTCTGTGCGACCCCATAGACTGCAGCCCACCAGGCTCCCCCGTCCCTGGGATTCTCCAGGCAAGAACACTGGAGTGGGTTGCCATTTCCTTCTCCAATGCATGAAAGTGAAAAGTGAAAGTGAAGTCATTCAGTCGTGTCCGACCCTCAGCGACCCCATGGACTCCAGCCTTCCCGGCTCCTCCGTCCATGGGATTTTCCAGGCAAGAGTACTGGAGTGGGGTGCCATTGCCTTCTCCGATAGTCTTACCATACAATCCAGCAATTACCCTCTTTGGTATTTACTCAGATGAGTTGAAACTTATATTCACACCAAAACCTGTACACAAATGTTTGTGGCAGTTTTATTCATAACTGGAAAAAAAAAAAAGCTTGGAAGCAACTAGGAGAGGAAACTGTGGTACATCGTGCAGTGGAATATTATTCAGCAATAAAAAGAAAACCACAAAGACATGGAGGAAACTTAAAGGCGTATGACTAACTGAAAGAAGTCATTCAGAAAAGGCCACAGATTGTAGGAGTCCAGCTAATGACATTCTGGAAAAAACCAAACTATGGTGATGTAAAAAAAGATCAGAGATTGTCAGGGGCTTGAGAGGAGGGCGAGATGAACAGACAGAACACAGAGGATTTTTAGGTAATGAAACTATTCTGTATGATACTCTAAGTCTAAAACTATTCTGCATGGTACTCTAAGTCTATGATACTAAACATGTCATTGTACAATTGTCAGAGCCACAGAATAGACAACACCAAGAGTTGAACCATAAATGAACCTACGACTCTGGGTGATAATGGGGTGTCAGCACAGCTTTCTCGGTTGTAACAAATGTGGATGCAGGTAGAGGAGTCTGGGGAGGAGCACATGGAAATTCTCTGTAGTTTCCACTAATTTTGCTGTGAACGACTCTGAAAAATGAAGTCTATTAATGAAAAGAAAAGCAATAGGTCAGCCTGTGTGGATGGTGAGGAAAACAACAGTAGAACTGAGCATCAGAGAAAGAATATGAGCATATGTCCTTGGCCTCAGGCTTGCTTGAGGTCGGGAGAGTGCGTGAGGATACACAAGCCTCCACGCCCACCACATTCACATGCCCCAGTATCTCCGCAAACTCTTGCACTGTAATTTGGCCTCAGAGAAAATCACTGATTTCTTGCTGAAGGTCCCACAACTACAAAGCGGCAAAGTGCCCATCTGAATGCCCTTCTGCTGGCTAGAGTCCAGCTCTCCCCTCTAAGGAACTGCTGGAAAGGTCAAAGCAGTGACTACAGAAAGGTTTGCTTTACTAAATAAGTTATGTTTCAGAATCAACTTTGCACATATGCATACAGAGCAAGTCGTCGACGGACTGAGCCTGAAGATACAGGGAACATACAACACCAACAGCATCGCGTTTATTGACTTCACCATGAAAAGAAAAGAAGAGGCTGCGGGGGAGGAGATAGGGAAGGAATAATAAATAGAGAACCATTATTACTCTCCAGAGTAACAGCTTTTCTGGAATTTCCCACACCAAGGACAAAAATCCCTAAAGTACAGAGTCAGGCTCTCCCGGGAGTCACCCTCTCTGCCTTGGTGAGGAAGGAAGAAAAGCTTCAGCAGCTCTGGTATGGAGCTAGGGGAGGTGACCACACAGCCTGGTGACAAGGCAGGCCTCCCCAAGTCTCCTTGCTCTCTACACTGCGTCCCTGACACCCCATCCACCTTTCTCACCTCTTCATGGACACGTTCATCTTATGCTTGTACCGCCAGGTCTGGCTGGAAAGGAAGACAAACTCTCCCATCTCCCTACTTCCTTGCTGCTCCAAGAAAATAAAGTCTTTATCCCTTATTGCTGCTGGAAAACAGAAGGCACTCTTCCCCCCACCACACCCCCTAACCCCCCTCCATCCTGGCCAGGCGTTTTCAGTTCAGTTCAGTCGCTCAGTTGTGTCTGATTCTTTGCGACCCCATGGACTGCAGCACACCAGGCCTCCCTGTCCATCACCAACTCCTGGAGTTTATTCAAATTCATGTCCATCAAGTCAGTGATGCTAGCCCCCCATCTCATCCTCTGTTGTCCCCTTCTCCTCCCACCTTCAATCTTTCCCAGCATCATGGTCTTTTCAAATGAGTCAGCTCTTTACATCAGGTGGCCAAAGTATTGGAGTTTCAGCTTCAATATCAGTCCTTCCAATGAACACTTAGGATTGATACCCTTTAGGATGGACTGGTTGGATCTCCTTCCAGTCCAAGGAACTCTCAAGAGTCTTCTCCAACATCACAGTTCAAAAGCAGCAATTCTTCAGCTCTCAGCTTTCTTTATAGTCCAACTCGCACATCCATACATGACCACTGGAAAAACCACAGCCTTGACTAGACGGACCTTTGTTGGCAAAGTTATGTCTCTGCTTTTTAATATGCTGTCTAGGTTGGTCATAACTCCTTGTAAGCGTCTTTTCATTTCATGGGCACAATCACCATCTGCAGTGATTTTGGAGCCCCCCAAAATAAAGGCTGCCACTGTTTCCACTGTTTCCCCATCAGGCGCTTTCAGTACCTTACAAAGTTCTGCTGTTAATGTCACTAGCATAACGTCGGACTCCCTTCCCAGCTGGTAATTGCAGGTCTCCATCTGACTTTCCCCTCGATTTTTAACCTCTTAAAGGTGCTGGCTTTTAAGTGCTGAAATCGCCCTTATTCTGACCCAGATTTCCCCCAAAGGTCATGCAGAGTCCCATTCCCAGGCCGCTTTGCCATAATCGATCCAGCGCGGGGTGGCGAAATTGATGGCCTCGGCGCAGTTGAAGCCGTGGTTGAAGCCCGAGTGGTAGCCGTAGGGGAAGGTCACCATGAACTCGCCCGCCTCCTGCGTGACCCGACCGAAGGGGATGCCGTTGTCCCGGAGCACCGTGGGCGAGATGAGCGCCGCCTTGTGGCGCAGGAAGGCCTCGCAGCCCCGCGAGCTGCCCGGGAAGAGCGCGCCGGCCAGGCGTTCCAGGCGCCGGCCGTGTTCGGGCGGCACCGCGTACTAGGTCTTGGGCTCCCCGAAGTGCAGGAAGTTGATGTTGTAAAGGTCCATGTCCTCCGTGTGCCAGGCGAAGGCGGTCTTCCACATGCCGAAGTACAGGTAGGGGGTGTTGACTCCCTCGATGACCACCCCGCACTCCTGCTCCAGCAGGTCCCCAGCGCTTGTTCTCATAGACGGACTCATCGGTTTTAACACCATAACGGAGTCATACGTGTGTGTTCTTCGAATGTTTTCCCTCCAAATTTTCAAAATCCACCTCTGCCCGAGTCGGATACTTTCAGCTCTTTCCTAAACCTGGCGATGCTCGCTCACTGCCAGGGCTCTGCTTTTCTCCCATGTAGTAGACACACCTCCCTCCCTCTCACCCTCTGCTGGACGGACGGGCAATTACAATTCGTATCAGACACCCTGATTTTTCCCTTTCTTCCCCGGGCCTGTCCTGTGCCTGTCTTAGGATTCCTTGTAAGCAATATATTTGTGAAATACTTTTTCCCCCCCAAGACTGGATGATATGTCGTTACTTGAAAATTTAGATTCTAAATGTCATGTTCCTCACATGCTATGGATTTAAATTAATAAGCCTCATAAACTCCCAAATCCTAAATTCTATTCTGCATATATTCTGACTCATTTGAAAAGACCCTGATGCTGGGAAAGATTGAAGGTGGGAGGAGAAGGGGACAACAGAGGATGAGATGGTTGGATGGCATCACCGACTTGATGGATGTGAGTTTGAATAAACTCTGGGAGTTGGTGATGGACAGGGAGGCCTGGTGTGCTGCAGTCCATGGGGTTGCAAAGAGTCGGACACAATTGAGCGACTGAACTGAACTGATTCTGCATATAGCTGAAGTTGCTAGAGATCCTTGTGAATCATCATAGAAAACATAAGCATTAAGTACTACAAGTTGTTGTTTTGCTTAGTTGCTAAGTCGTGTCTATCTCTTTGGGGACTCCAAGGACTATAGCCCAGCAGGTTCCTGCGTCCATGGGATTTCCCAGGTGAGAATACTGGAGTGGATTGCCATTTCCTTCTCTAGCGCATCTTCCCAACCCAGAGATGGAACCCTTGTCTTCTGTATTGGCAGGCAGATTCTTTATCGCTGAGCCACCAGGGAAACCCTACAATAACAGCAAAACCTCCCCATATGTCACTCACCACCAACAGTTCTCACCTGAACTCCAAGGAACTAAAATTATAAAAATATCTCCCAACTTTCCAGTTCATTCAGGAACTGAATCCTAGAGTCAGCAGTTTCTCTCACAAAGGAAACAGGATTTCAATTAAAAAAAAAAATTAGTGAAGATTTTATATTATGGATATGACTGAGGGAATAATTTCATTTAGTCAGCTCTGATATAATTCCATTGTCAACAGAGCAATCACAGACTCAAAACTGTTCTTTTCAGTTTAGTCAGTTCAGTCGCTCACTTATGTCCAACTCTTTGAGACCCCATGGACTGCAGCACACCAGGCCTCCCTGTCCATCACCAACACCTGGAGTTTACTCAAACTCATGTCCATTGAGTTTGTTGGCATTGATGCCATCCCCCCATCTCATCCTCTGTCATCCCCTTCTCCTCCCGCCTTCAATCTTTCCCAGCATCAGGGTCTTTTCCAATGAGTCAGCTCTTTGCATCAGGTAGCCAAATATTGGAGTTTCAGCTGCAGCATCAGTCCTTCAGAAGTGATTTCCTTTAGGATGGACTGGTTGTATCTCCTTGTAGTCCAAGGGACTCCCAAGAGTCTTCTCCAACAGCACAGTTCAAAAGCATCAATTCTTCCACGCTCAGCTTTCTTTATAGTCCAACTCTCACATCCACACATGACCACTGGAAAAACCATAGCTTTGACTAGATGGACCTTTGTTGGCAAAGTAATGTCTCTGCTTTTGAATATGCTGTCTAGGTTGGTCATCATGGGCTCAGTCACCATCAGCAGTGATTTTGGAGCCCCAAAAAATAAAGTCTGACACTGTTTCCACTGTTTCCCCATCTATTTGCCATGAAGTGATGGGACCAGATGCCATGATCTTTGTTTTCTGAATGTTGAGTTTTAAGCCAACTTTTTCACTCTCCTCTTTCACTTTCATCAAGAGGCTCTTTAGTTCTTCTTCACTTTCTGCCATGAGGATGGTGTCATCTGCATATCTGAGGTTGTTGATATTTCTCCCAGAAATTTTTATTCCAGCTTGTGCTTCATCCAGCCCAGCATTTCTCATGATGTACTCTGCATATAAGTTAAATAAGCAGGGTAACAATATATACAGCCTTGACATACTCCTTTCCCTATTTGGAACCAGTCTGTTGTTCCATGTCCAGTTCTAACTATTGCTTCTTGACCTGCATACAGATTTCTCAAGAGGCAGCTAACGTGGTCTGGTATGCCCATCTCTTGAAGAATTTTCCAGAGTTTGTTGTGGTCCACACAGTGAAAGGCTTTGGCATAGTTGATCAAGCAGAATTTTGGAATTCTCGTGCTTTTTCCATGATCCAACGGATATTGACTATTTGATCTCTGGTTCCTCTGCCAGCTTGAACATCTGGAAGTTCATGATTCACATACCATTGAAGTCTGGCTTGGAGAATTTTGAGCATTACTTTACTAGTGTGTAAGATGAGTGCAATTTTGTGGTAGTTTGAGCCTTCTCTGGCATTGCCTTTCTTTGGGATTGAAATGAAAACTGACCTTTTCCAGTCCTGTGGCCACTGGTGAGTTTTCCAAATTTGCTGACATATTGAGTGGAACACTTTCCACTGCTAGCAAACCTCAGTTTGTTATCATTTCACTAAATGAAAATATTTTGATTGAAAATATTTCTTTGAAACTGGAACATGAAAAGATTGCTTGATAAAACTTTTAAAAATTTAATCACCAAAATAAAAACTAAAGATTTAAAAAAATTTTTAATGGCACCATGGACTCAATAGACATGAGTTTAAGCAAACTCCAGAGGGTTGCAAAGAGTTGGATATGACTTAGTGACTGAATAACAACAACAATGAAAGTGTTAGTCGTGTCCAACTCTTTGTGACCCCATGGACTGTAGCCCGCCAGGCTTCTCTGTCCCTGGAATTCTCCAGGCAAGAATACTGGAGTTGGTTGCCATTTCCTTTTCCAGGGGATCTTCCCGACCCAGGGATTGAGCCCATGTCTGCTGGGTCTTCTGCATTGCAGGCAGATTCTTTACAGTCTGAAACACCAGGGAAGCCCAACAACAACAACTCCATCTCAAAAGTAAATAGCTCTTGCCTTAATTTCTTTTACATACTTTTTATTTAACTAAGACACAAGAGTTTCTTGTTTAGTTCTTCTTCACTTTCTGAGGACTAAACAGGCAATTGTTCAATAAATGTGAAATCCTAACTTCACATGAACATTTTTCGAGAGCCAGAAATATGCTTTCCCCTTTGGACTCAACCTCAAAATGAAGAAGCATAGACTGATGGTCTGGATCTGTGTCCCACCAACAATTGGATTCTCTCAGTACCATTCCTTTACAATTCTTCAATATCTTCCAAAACCATTCAACTCTAGCTCTGGTCCACTCCTTCAGTTTCCCATAAGAAGAAAATATTTTTGCCTGATACAAATCTGTTTTTAAAACATTTAACTTGACAACATAGCAAAACTAGCTTTCACTCATGAGACAACTGTATATTACATACATATTTATGTATATTCATGTGTAAATAATATGTATTTTGGGTTTTCATGTATATTTATACATATATACTTTTTTTTCAATCTAGGAGAAATAAGAATTCCATTTATCACAGCTTCTGATGTAGAAATCATAAAAGATATTCCCACAACTGAAAAACAAATGCTTTAAACTTTTAACAGAAAAGCTTCTCCCTATCAATTTCACACATTTAGCAAGAAAATAAGAATATAATTAGGCAGCAAATCTTCCACGAAGCTCAAATCCTAATTTCAAATGAGATACTCCCAGCTCCATAAAATGTTTTCTCCCAGTCCCGTAAAATGCTTTCTTGGTGGTGTTTCGTTTATGCTCAGTAACTAAGTCGTGTCTGACTCTTGGTGACCCTGTGGACTGTAGCCTGCCAGGCTCCTCTGTGCATGGGATTCCCCAGGCAAGACTACTGGAGTGGGTTGCCATTTCCTTCTCCAAGGGATCTTCTCAACTCAGGGATCAAACCTGAGTCTCCGGCTTGGCAGGCAAGTTCTTTACCACTGAGCCACATTGGAGCTATCCTAAAGTAAAAGAGAATGGTCTGATAGGCCAAAATATTTTAATTCAATCAGACATATCCTAATCCAATTCCATAACTTCTCACTAAAATTCAAAATAGAATTAATCCTAAAATTGAAAGCCACAGAAAGATTGAAAGGTGAAGACTCAGAGAAATGTTTAGTAAGGAGAGAAAAAGATAAGAAATGTTAGCTAGATGATTTAACTTAATTGTTTATTCAAATACATATGAATCGAGTGACCACTATGCTTAAGGTAACATAGCAGGCTCAATGGGGAGTATAAAAATCAATCAAGACTTAGACCTTCCTGAAAAGAGGTTTGTTTCCATAGGGACGATAATTCAAATGCAGAATTAGCCTTAATCAATAATCTGGATTTGAATATTCAGCTCAACATTTACTACATGGAGACCTGAAATATTTTATTCAATTTTTCTATATTCTATATCTTCATGTCTTTAAAGAGAATATTAGTAGTCTCTGCTTCATAGAGTGAGTTTGTGTGTTGTGCTGATCTTGAGGCTTGGTGTGGTGCCCGGCATATTGTCTGTGCCCAGTGGAGTAATAATATAATATCCATAGTGTGCCACACAAGATCAGAGAGGTGTGGGACACTGAGGGACTCTTGCCCGGTCAGTAGGAGTCATTATCACCTGCCAAAAGAGAAAGAAGTGATAAAACGGAAGTTCCAGGAAAGGTAGAAAGTTTGAAGTAGTGACTATGTATGGGTGACCGTTGACATAAGCAAGAAAAATGTGAAAGGTCTCTCTAGACCTTTTCTTACATTGTTCAGCAAGGTGACCTCTGTTTCTTTACCTCCTCTCCTTCCTTAAATGATTATCCTCCTCACCCCAACTAAGTCACCCTTGTCCTCTGACCTTTTCTGAAATCTTGATTTTAGGAACCCTCCTCATGAACTAACTCTGACTACCCTTTTGCACACAGCAGTGCCCAACAATTTACCCAGATGAGACTTTCTGAATGCCTGGCCCTTCTTTCCTTTTATTTTTACTCATTTTAGATGGACAAAAAAGTTCTGAGTTCTGATTCAATCCCTCCACCCTCTTGATTTAGGAAGATTAATGTCTGCTTCTTCCATGCAGAAGTGCCCTTCACCATTGGTAAAAAGTCCCAAGAAGTAAAATCTAGGCAGCAATGAGCCCTGCTAGGGTCAAGAGTAGGAGGAAAAAAGATAGGTGTAAATAGCAGCTTTCTTGAGTTTTCCAGGAACCAAGGTTTTCATACCAATTTTAATAAAAGGAAATATTGTTTCTTCCTTTCCATCACTTATAACTCTACTATTTTGCATTGGTTAATACCTCTAATTCTAATTACCGGCAGAAACATCTCAATTATTTCCCGCTTAACCAAAATGCTGGCTTTGGGGATAAAATATTTAACTAGATAAATAGAGGAAATGTTTTCAGTTTAAGGAAATATTCAGTTGGGCCATGTCTTAAACAGAACTGAGTGTTGAATTCTGTCGTATGTCCATTTGAATTTATGAAAGCAATCATATAACTTTCCCTCTTGGATCTATTAGTCATATTACCAGGTTTCCTTATTTTAAACCGTCATTGTTTCCCTGCAATAAACATTTTATCATTGTTATTCTCTAAATAGGGGCTGCTCGGGTGTTGAAGTGGTAAAGAATGAGCCTGCCAATGCAGGCCTCACAGGAGACGTGGGTTCAACATGGGGTCAGGAAGATCCCCTGGAGGAGGAAATGGCAACCCACTCCAGTGTTCTTACCTGAAAAATCCCATGAACAAAGGAACTTGGGCTAATGTCCTTTGGGTTGCGAAGAGCTGGACACAGCTGAGCTAAATTTTAATTTAAAACCTGGTGGCTCAGATGGTAAAGAATCCGACTGCAATGCAGGAGACCTGAATTCAATCGCTGGGTTGGGAAGATCCTTTGGAGAAGGGAAAGGCTACCCACCCTAGTATTCTGGCCTGGAGAATTCCACAGACAGAGGAGCCTGATGGGCTACAGTCTATGGGGTCACAAAGAGTCAGACACTACTGAGTGACTTTCACTTTCATCTAATTTTAGAGCTTTGGTGGTGGCTCAGTGGTAAAGAATCTGCCGCAAGGCAGGAGAGGCTGGTTCGATCCCTGGGTCAGGAAGATTCCCTGGAGGACGGCATGGAGACCCACTCCATTATTCTTGCCTGGAGAATCCCCATGGACAGAGGAGCCTGGCGGGCTATGGTCCATGGGGCCACAAAGAGTTGGAAATGACTGAAGCAATTAAGCACAGTACAGCTAGTTTTAATTTAAAACTTTAACATCGATATTCACAAATAACTTTTGTTTATTATTTTCATTACATAATTTGTCAGGTTTTTCTATCAATATTATGCTTACTCTAAAACTTTGAAATTTTTTTTCTTTTTGAATGCCTAAATTGATTTGAAAAGATCCGTGGGTTAAAGGGTTCACACACTTCCCCCATGAAACTACCTAATGCTAGTGATTTTTGAAGAGGCATACCTTTTAACATCTTTCTGCATGTCTTACTTGGAAATCTATATCTTAGGTTTTCTACCTCTTCTGAAATCTGTTTTAGTTAATTAATTTTTCCTTAAAAAGTATCCAGTTGAGCTTTTTGTTGACTTAGTTATATTATATTACAATTTTTCTAATTCATTTATTTCTGCATATATATATTTATTTATTCCTTTCAGCTACTTTCTTTCTGTTTTTCCCTAACTTTGAGACAGGAGCAAAGTCAATTGAATTGCATTCTTTTAATTTTATTGATTAAAAAAATTAAGCCTGTAAATTTTCCCCATTACTATTTCCATTGAATCTCATATATTCTTATGTATTTCATTCATTTTTATATCTAAAAACACTCCAGTCATGCTTATTATGTCCCAGGCATCCATCGTAGAACTTGCAAATACTGATTCATAGAATCATATCAGGTAAGTACTATTACTATCTCATTTCACAAGTGAGGAAACTGATTCAGCATGAAGTTAAATAATTTAGGAAGGTCAGTCAAACAAACTGGTAAGAGGGAAGCTGGGATTCAAAATCAGGCAGTCTGGTTCCAGAGTTTATATAGTTGTTATGAGCTGTGCTTAGTTGCCCAGCCATGTGACTCTGCAACCCTCTGGACTGTAGCCCACCAGGCTCTTCTGTCCATGGGGATTCTTCAGGCAAGAATACTGGAGTGGATTGCCATGCCCTCCTGCAAGGAATCTTCCCAACCCAGAGATTGAACCCATGTCTCCCACATTGCAGGCAGATTCTTTACTGGCTGAGCTACCAGGGAAGCCCACTTATACATTTAACAAATATTTATTCTATGTCCTTGTCTCCAGGGGATTAACTATTGTGGTTTATATCCCTCTAACCTACAGGTCTTTTAGTTGAGAATTTTTTAGTTTCCAGGAAAGACTTCTGTATTTCTTGATTTTTACAGTTAATTTCTAGTTTTATTGCATGATAATTAGAGTTTGACCTTCTTTCTTACTTCAGAATTTATTAGTGTTTTCTATTCACCTAAGGACCAGGAGAAATATCAATAACCTCAGATATGCAGATGACACCACCCTTATGGCAGAAAGTGAAGAGGAACTAAAAAGCCTCTTGATGAAAGTGAAAGTGGAGAGTGAAAAAATTGGCTTAAAGCTCAACATTCAGAAAACGAAGATCATGGCATCTGGTCCCATCACTTCATGGCAAATAGATGGGGAAACAGTGGAAACAGTGTCAGACTTTTCTGGGCTCCAAAATCACTGCAGATGGTGACTGCAGCCATGAAATTAAAAGACGCTTACTCCTTGGAAGGAAAGTTATGACCAACCTAGATGGCATATTCAAAAGCAGAGATATTACTTTGCCAACAAAGGTCTGTCTAGTCAAGGCTATGGTTTTTCCAGTGGTCATGTATGGATATGAGAATTGGACTGTGAAGAAAGCTGAGCGAGGAAGAATTGATGCTTTTGAACTGTGATGTTGGAGTAGACTCTTGAGAGTCCCTTGGACTGCAAGGAGATCCAACCAGTCCATTCTGAAGGAGATCAGCCCTGGGACTTCTTTGGAAGGAATGATGCTAAAGCTGAAACTCCAGTACTTTGGCCACCTCATATGAAGAGTTGACTCATTGGAAAAGACTCTGATGCTGGGAAGGATTGGGGGCAAGACGAGAAGAGGACAACAGAGGATGAGATGGCTGGATGGCATCACTGACTTGATGGACGTGAGTCTGGGTGAACTGCGGGAGTTGGTGATGGACAGGGAGGCCTGGCGTGCTGCAATTCATGGGGTCGCAAAGAGTCGGACACGACTGAGCGACTGATCTGATCTGATCTGATTCATCTAAATGTATTTATTGTCAATTTTTGTGATTTACCCTTTTGCATTGACAAAATGGAGTCCTCTATTATCGGATACATAAATTCTATCTTATGGTTAATGCTGTTGAAGTTTTCTACATCCTTAAAGTGAAGTCGCTCAGTTGTGTCCGACTCTTTGAGGCCCCATGGATTGTAGCCTGCCAGGTTCCTCTGTCTATGGGATTTTCCAGGCAAGAATACTGGAGTGGGTTGTCATTTCCTTCTCCAGGGGATCTTCCCGACCCAGGGATCGAACCTGCATGACAGGCAGATGCTTTACCTTCTAAGCCACCTAAGTCTGTCCATTTTTTTCCTCTCTTGCACAACATAAGGTGAAACGGGGTTCCAGGCCCTCCCTAGGTGCAATACTGTCCCCAATTCTCTAAAGGTTTACTGACCCAGCAGCTCCCCAAACTTTGTCCTTTTTTGGAAGGGGTGGGGGGTTATGGAGGTTTTATTACATATGCATGATTGATTAAATGATTGGCCATTGGTGATTGGCTCAATTTCCAGCCCCTCCTCCTCCTTGAAAGTCTAGGGTGGGGCTGAAAATTCCAATCCTCTAATTGTAGGGTTGGTCCCCCTAGCAAACAGCTAGGGGAACCATGCTTAAGTGACTTAGGGGCAGTTTAATAGCTACCACAGTAAGGTAACAAAATCATAAAATGTAACTTTATTTACTTCGGAAATTCCAAGGGTTTTAGGAGCTATCAATCAGAAATTGAAATGAGGACCAAACATATATTTCATAGTATAAATCAAAATATCACATTAAGTAATTTAAATTCTCCTATTTTTAATGTTTCTTCCAACTTGTTTGATTTTCTATAATTTAAACTTTATCAAAGTTGCCTGGGCATTCATGACTGTTATACATTTATGGTGAGATGTAGCCTTTAGAGCCCTTTCATATACCTTTGAGAGTCAATTCTATTTTCTCTGACACTAAGATTCATGACTTCTGCTTTCTGTTTGTATTTTTCTTAGTATAATTTTGTTGATTCATTTACTTTTAACTTTTCTGGATTACTCTGCTTTAGATTGTTGAAAGATAAACTGAGGCATATTAAAAAATTGAAGAGTTTACTTATGCAAAATACAATTCAAACTTGGCAGCATTCAGTCTAGCAGAAAGCACCAAGAAGCTGTACAAAATAAAAAATGTAGGCAGAAAGGAGTATAAATAAAGAAGTTATACTAGGCAAAAGAGTGGACTAGTTGTTGAAAGGTCACTTTCCTTTAGGAGATAATGCTGGATTTAAAAATATATTTTAAGGATTTTACCTTTCTTTGTTTTGTGGATATACATTGGGATAACAGCTTTAACAAATATCAATACAGTTACAAAGGGCTTCCCTGGTGGTTCAGACAGTAAAGAATCTGTCTGTAATGGAGGAGACCTGGGTTCAATTCCTGGGTCAGGAACATCCATTGGAGAAAGGAATAGCAACCCACTCCAGTATCCTTTCCTGGAGAATTCCATGGACAGAGGAGCCTGGTGAGCTACAGTCCATGAGGTCATAAAGAGATGGACAGGACTGAGCGACTAAGCAGACAGACACAGAGTTAAAAAAAAATCCCCGAGAGTCACATTTGGCAAATTCTTCAGTAGTCATGGGCTCACAGATTGAAGACCATCCATTGGTGGAGAGCTCGTCACAGGACTCAAGAGATGCAAGTGCCTCTAGCTTTAGCCCCAGGGGATCATAGTCAAAGGTGCTGGAGACTCTGGTCTCTGCAGCTGGTGCCAGACTCTTAGAGGCATAAGAGTGGTCCAACCTTACCACCTCACCCAAGTTTATGGGGGCCCTGCAGGTCCTAGCAGCGTCTCTGGGGAACGCGGTCAGAGTCTCACTGACGTTGGGAGGAATCAAGGGGGCGCCGTAAAGGTCACCGGCTGCAATACCCTCCAGCGATCGCAGGCACGGGCCGGGGTGCATTGGATTTCCAGGATCCAAAGGGGGACCCAAGGGTTGAAGATCAGGAGCACAGCAGCATCCGGAAGCATTAGCAGGATGCTGGAGCCGAGGGCTCAGCAGGGCAGGGCTGTCCATCGAAGGGGCGTCAGCAAACAGAAACTCAGCTTCGAGTTCCAGAGATGTGTGCGCCGTGTTTGATGAGACGCTCCTCCTAACCCGGGCCAGGACAGTCGCTTCCCTGGGTCCCTCTTCCCGAGGACACTGATGAGATCCACACCTGGGTCAGAGTACTGAGATCCCACAGGCTGTGTGGTACAGCCAAAAAACAAAAATGAAATATATGAGGTAGTTGTGTTAACTAGATGCCGGGGGTAATCCTTTCATAATGTACATCAAATCACCACAATCAAATCTCGATATTTTACAATTTTATATGTCAATTATAGAGTAATAAAGCTGAAAATTAAAAATAATAAATTAGGGCAAATCATAAGACAGAAAAAGAGAAATATTTAACTGAACTAAAAGGAAATTAAGCAAGTCTGAAAATAAATGAGTTAAACACTCAATTCAAGAAATGGGATGGTTTAACCTGAAAGAAATTAGGGAAAGGAAAACAAAGATATAAGCTGAAACATTTGCAAAAGAAAACATACACCCAATAGAAATAGATGACTGAAACCAAAAAGCAATTCATAGACCATTAAAAGTGTAAAACCATGAAGGTGAAGAATAAATAGAAAAGTACAAGCAAATCGCAAATCTTATTATGGTAAATTAGGGGATGCAGCAAAAATCTACCATGAATAGAAAGAGTGCCTATGTAAACAAAAGCAGGCAAAAAAGGTACAGAACACAAGTTTATACATTCTTAACTAGCATTATCCTTAATGGGTAGACATTTGAAACATTCTAATTAAAATCTAATCAGTAATTTGCTTTGTTAGACAAATTATTAGAAATAAAAAGTTCAACCAAGTTTCTAGATACTGATTAGCATTCAAAATCTATAGATCATATACACCAGTTAATAATCAATTATAAAGTGAAACAGTAAAAAGATTTCAATCCCTTTAATAATAGAAATGCATAATTCTAATGAAGAAATCTAAAAATTACATGCATTTAATACTTGTACTTTAAATGCATAAATAGATGCGAATTTTATCCGGGAAAAAAGTTGCCTTCTGATATAAAATGTCATCTTTTCCATCTTTATTCCTCAAAGGAAAAAAAGATAGTCAAAAAAGTTCTTGCTTTCGTCTAGTCTAAAATCTTAATTCCAAATGATGTTACACTACAATGCAGAAAATGTTTTCCTTGAAGGATTCAACCTTTAAATGAAACATGCTGAATTCTATATGCCTCACTCCAATTTCAATTCAATCAGCACCACCCTAATTCTAATACCCTTATATCCAATCTCTAATCTGATCACACATGTTTTTCAGAAAGTGTTAGTCAATTCAGTTGTGTCTGACTCTTTGCAAAACCATAGACAGTAGCCTTCCAGGCTCCTCTGTCCAAGGAATTCTCCAGGCAAGGATACTGGAGTGGGTTGCCATTCCCTTCTCCAGGGGATCTTCCTGACACAAGGATCGAACCCAGGTCTCCTTCAGTGCAGGAGGATTCTTTACCATCTGAACCAGGGAAGCCACATGTTTTTCAAGTCTCTTCCAATTGACTCACCCCTTTCCCAGTTCTAGAAACCCTCTTATTCCCATTGGATCAACAAATCAGGTGTTTTTTTTTTTCCTGAAAATCTTTGCAATTTACTAGGAAAATATTAAGAGGAAAATAAACTCCACAAGTTGGAAAATTGTTTAAAAATAAAACTCAAGGAAACAATATCCCAGTGTATAATTTTCTCTTTCCGTCTATGTGTGTGTATGTGCATAACAAAAGTTGCTTTTTAAAACTTGTGGTAAGAAAATAACTCCTTCCCTCAGAAGCACAAATAACACAAGTAAAGGGACCTACCTTCTATCAACAAAATCCTGATTCCAACTGCAGCTATACAAGGACCCAGAGAGACACTGTTCTCCTGGCAACCGGACTCCAAATGCAGGCCCATGTCCTGATGGCTCTAGCTTTATACCTGGGAAACAGTATAATTTGATCAGCAGCAATCAACAGTAATTATGTGATTAGGGCTCTGATTGGTCAACACTTTTTTCTGTCCCTTTTTGATTTTTAAACCAATCTTGCCAGGAACAAAGAAACTTGGTTAAAAGTCAAACCAAGCAAATATCCTAAGAAATAGCCAAAAAGAAATTAGCAATTTGTCTAGCAGCAACTGAAGAGTACCTTATAGTTAGTCTTACCTGATGACTCATCACAAGCTGGAATCCAGATTGCTGGGAGATGTATCAACAACCTCAGATGTGTAGATAGTACTACTCTAATGCAAGAAAGCAAAGAGGAATAAAAGGGCCTCTTGATGAGGATGAAAAGGGAAAGGGAAAAAGCTGACTTGAAACTCAACATTCTAAAAACTAAGATCTTGGCATCCTGTCCCATCACTTCATGGCAAATAGATGAGGGAAAAATGGAAGCAGTGACAGATTTAATTTTCTTGGGCTTCAAAATCACTGCAGATGGTGACTGCAGCCATGAAATTAAAAGATACTTGCTCCTTGGAAGAAAAGCTTTGACAAATCTAGAAGAAAAAAGTGAAAGTGTTAGTCACTCAGTCTTGTCCATCTCTTTGTGACCCCATAGACTGCAGCCTGTCAGGCTCCTCTGTCTGTGGAATTCTCCAGGCAAGAATACTGGAGTGGGTAGCCATTCCCTTCTTCAGGGGATGGATCTTCCTTACCCAGGAATCAAACCTGGGTCTTCCGCATTGCAGGCAGATTCTTTACTGTCTGAGCTACCAGGGAAGTGCCAGGGTAGGGGCTAGAGACAGTGTACTAAAAAGCAGAGATATTACTTTGCGAACAAAGGTCCATATAATCAAAGCTATGACTTTTCCAGTAGTCATGTACAGATGTCAGAGTTGGACCATAAACAAGGCTGAGCCCCAGAGAATTGATGCTTTCAAATTATGGTGCTGGAGAAGACTCCTGAGAATCTCTTTGGACAGCAAAGAGATCAAACCAGTCAATCCTAAAGGACGTCAACCCAGATGCCCAGATTACTGGTAAAGCATCACTTCTGCTGTGTCCACCTGGCTGTCCCAGGAAGAGCTTAGCATTTGCAGCAGTAGACTGAGTAAAGATTGCCTTCATCAACAGATGGGACCATGTAAACCACAGAGAGCCTGAATAGAACAGAGCAGAAGAAAGGCAAGTTTGCTCTCTCTGCTGAGCAGACACATCCATTTGCCTGCTGTGGGACACTTGACATGGGCACTCCTGGTCCCCAAGCTTTTGAACCCAGACCCAGGTCATATTCCTGGTACGGCCTGTTGCAGATGATCCATCTGACAGATCAGGGGATGTCTCGTACTGGGTAAACACATTCCTCTAATAAGAGCTGTATGCATCTCATATCAGTTTTACTAATCTGAAGAACCCTGACAAAATGATGTAAAAAAATTAAAAGAAATTACATTCTAGAAGTTTTTCATCATACATGAAACTGACAATGAATTAGTATCCTAAATATCACATATGTCTTACATAGCAACAACAAAATATAGTCAATCCAAGAAAAAATTGGACAGAGCCTTAGGTCATTCACAACAGAGGAAATCCAAATGGCCAATCAACACGAGGTGTGCAGTATCACTAGTAGTCAGGGGAAAGCAATGAAATGCTATCTGTTGCCCATTTAGATTAGGTCTGACAGTGTAGAATGTGGGTCAAGAGATGGAGAAACCAGGACCCTCCTGTACTGTCAACAGTGATGGAAACTGGAGGGTAATCTGGCTTTTCCTAGAAAGTTCAAAATGAGCATGAATGCAAACCAGTAATCCTAGGTACAAAGCTGTTGTGTAAAAAGCATTGTCTGAATTCACAAAGCTTTAGAAATTATCATCCTGTCTATCAGCAGCACCATGAATAAAATTTAAAAAATTAAACCAATCTAGTTGACTCTATTGAACTGACTAGGATCTATATATAATAATTTGGGCCTTGTAACTGTAATATTGACTTTTAAAAATATTTGTTTAGTATTTTTGGCTGCACGGGGTCTTCACTGCCACATGGGCTTTCTCTAGTTTTTACTCTTCACTGCCCCGTGCAGGCTTCTCATCGGGCAGGTTTCAGCAGTTGTGGCGCATGGGCTTAGTTGCCCCGTGGCATGTGGGATCCTTCCAGACCAGGGACTGATCCCATGTTCCCTGCATTACAAGGCAGATTCTTAACCACTGAACAACCGGAGAAGTCCCTGCAACACTGACGGTTTAAAGAGGTGATGGTGAGGATACATTGACAAAACCATGTGAAACATACTGCTTTTGATGTCCTAGATGTCTGTTAAACATTTGATGAATATACACTGAACTCGTGGTTGTTATTTCTCAGAAGTGGCTGCTGCTGCTGCTGAGTCTCTCCAGTCGTGTCCGACTCCATGCGACCCCATAGACACCAGCCCACCAGGCTCCCCCGTCCCTGGGATTCTCCAGGCAAGAGCACTGGAGCGGGTTGCCATTTCCTTCTCCAATGCATGAAAGTGAAAAGTGAAAGGGAAGTCGCTCAGTTGTGTCTGACTCTTCACGACCCCATGGACTGCAGCCTACCAGGCTCCTCCGTCCATGGGATTTTCCAGGCAAGAGTACTGGAGTGGAATGCCATTGCCTTCTCCAGGAGTGGAGAGGAGCCTAAAAGAGATCATGGCAATGAGAACAAAGGTGGTTCTATTCTTGCTTGTATATAATTTTCATTGTCAGTGGTCTTGTTTTTCCAAGATTAAGTTTAGCAAAAACCTCTTGGACATGGAGAAACAGCTGGCTATGGGCATCTTGTCCTGAGAAGAGCAGTCCAGATTGAGAGTGTCCAAATTGAGTGTGTCCATCCACATGAAGTAAAACAGAATTTTGAATAGAATCACTTGATGAGTCCCATTCATTACCACTCCCAGCTCCTGATCCTTTCAAGATTAATTTTTTAAATTTAAATGTAATAGCTGATGTGCAGTGTTGTGTTAGACTCACATGTACAGCAAAGTGAATGTTATATGTGTTTTTTTCAGGTTTTCTTCATGTTATTTCAAGATATTGAATATAGTTCCCTGTGTGTGAATGCTCAGTTGCATCAGTCATGCCCAACTTTTTGTGACCCTATGGACTGTAGCCTGTCAGGCTCCTCTGTCCATAGGATTCTCCAGGCAAGAATACTGGAGGGGGTTGCCATGCCCTTCTCCAGGGCATCTTCCCAATCCAGGGATCGAACCCACAGCTCTGAGTGTCCTGCATTGCAGGTGGATTCTGCAGTACAGTTCCAGGTGCTGCTGCTGCTGCTGCTAAGTCGATTCAGTCGTGTCCGACTCTGTGCGACCCCATAGACAGCAGCCCACCAGGTTCCCCTGTCCCTGGGATTCTCCAGGCAAGAACACTGGAGTGGGTGGCCATTTCCTTCTCCAATGCATGAAAGTGGAAAGTGAAAGTGAAGTCGCTCGGTCGTGTCCGACTCCTACGACCCCATGGACTGAAGCCCACCAGGCTCCTCCGTCCATGGGATTTTCCAGGCAAGAGTGCTGGAGTGGGGTGCCATCGCCTTCTCCAACAGTTCCAGGTACCATGCAGTAAATCCTTGTTGCTTATCTATTTTATGTACAGTTGTGTATATCTTTGACCCTGTACCCCTAATCCATCCCTCTCCTGCTCCTTTTCCACTCTACCAGCCACAAGTTCGTTTTCCCTGAGTCTGTTTCTGTTTTGTATATAGATTCACTTGTATTGTTTTTTATATTACATATGTGATATATTTGCCTTTCTTTGTGTGTTCACTTAATATGATATTCTCTAGGTCCATCCATGTTATTGCAAGTGACAGTACTTCATTCTTTCTTGGCTGAGTAATATTCCATTATGTGTATATATATGTCTATACATACACCACTTCTTTAACCTTTCATCTGTTGATGGGAACTTGATTGTTTCCCTGTCTTCTGTGCTTAGTCACTCAGTTGTGTCAGATTCTTTGCAACCCCATGGACTGCAGCCTGAAAGGTTCCTCTGTCCATGGAAATTTTCCAGGCCAGAATACTGGAGTGGGTTGCCATGCCCTCCTCCAGGGGATCTTCCCAGCCTAGGGATCGAACCCAGGTCTCCTGCATTGCAGGCAGATTCTTTACCAGCTGAGCCATGAGGGAAGCCCTATCTTGGCTATTATAAATAGTGCTACTATAAACACTGCGGTACATGCATCTTTTCCAATTAGTTTTTCTCTTTTCTGGATGTATGTTTAAGAGTGGGATTGCTGGATCATGTGGTAGTTCTATTCTTGTTTTTTTAAGGAACTTCCATACTGTTCTCCATAGTGGCTGAAGCACTTTACATGCCCACCAAACATGTAAGAGGGTTACACTCTCTCCAGCATTTATTATTTGTAGATATTTTGATGATGTCCATTCTGACAGGTGTGAAGTGATCTCGTTGTAGTTTTGATTTGCATTTCTCTAATAAATAGAAATGTTGAGCATCTTTTCTTGTGCCTGTTGGCCATTTGTATGTCTTCTTTGGAGAAATGTCTACTTAGGTCAGGAAGACCAATTTAGGAACCAGTATATTGGTAAAACTAAACTGTATTTTTTATATTTCTTGTCTTCATTGGGCAGGGAAAATTTTCTTTTAAGTATGAAAGTGAGTGAAAAACATAAGGAGTACAATGGGAGCAATATTTTCTGAAAATCACTTTTGTTTCTTTTCCTTCAAAACTCCCAATTTTGTTAGCTTAGGTTTTCCAGGATATGCATCTACAGGGGAAGAGATCATAATATTCCTGAAATATAGCAAGGAGAATTTCAGCTTCTAAAGTTTAAAATAGCAATATGAACCAGGCTCATAGAGACTTTTCAGAGTCCCTTATTACTCTGCAGTACTGTAGCCAAAACTTTCCTACATTAAAGGACCAAAATCCCTCAATATTGCAGTTACTTATCGCATGAAAGTTTACTCCCTGCTCATAAAGATCTACTCTGGTCCTGCTGCTTTCTAGGACTGCTGTCTTCCAAGTAATCCCAGTCTTCATCCATCCTGTGGTTCCACCATCTCAAAACAAGCCTTAATCATCTTGTCAGCCAAGCATCTTACTACCATCCTCCACTGTGCCCGGGTCCATGAATTCACTCTCTCAACTTCAATTTTCCACAGAACACGCGACCACAAAGTTGCCTAGCTGCATGTTGATAAGAATGAAACATGGGCTTTTGTGCATGCGTGCTCAGTCACTTCAGTCATGCCCAACTCTTTGCAACCCCATGGACTATAGCCCACCAGGCTTCTCTGTCCATGGGATTCTCCAGGCAAGAATACTGGAGTGGGTCACCATGCCCTCCTCTGGGAATCAAACCCGCGTCTCCTGCATTGCAGGCTTATTCTTTACCGCTGAGCCACTGAGGAAGCCCTATGGGCTTTTGCTACTCCTCAGAGTTTCAAACAAGCCTTACTTTTTCAGGACTCCAGCCTTTAGTTTTACATGGTGCTTCAAATCCAAAGTCTTACTGAAATTCTCTGGGGCAGAGTGGGAGGGAAGAGAGCTGTGGTTTGTATCTCTGAAATGTTTCCTTCTGCATCCAAACTATCATTTTAAATTTCCAGGAATGATTCTGACCACTTCTGCACATTTTCATAATTAGGGCCTAACTGAGTAAACATCAACTATCACCTATACTATTTAGATGTTCTAACTACATTCTGGACTTCCCAGGTGTCTCAGTGGTAAAGCATCCACTTGCCAATGCAGGAGACCTGCTCCAGTATTCTTGCTTGGAAAATCCCATGGACAGAAAATCCTGGAAGACTCCAACCCACAGAGTGGCAAAGAGTTGGACATGACTGAGCATTCATACACCCACAACTACATTTTCCTGTCCCTAACATGGTCCACAGAACAACGAAGGTGATTATTTAAATGGAGAAATGGTATCATGTCAAGTGCTGTTTTAAACTTCCAATGACTTCTCATTTCAATTTAAACAAACTCAAATACTTGACATGAGCTACAAGGTCCTACATACCCCAGATCCTGCCTCCCCCTTTGTCTGCCCCAGATACAAAGGAGTGTCTGATAATTTTCTATCCTGCAAAAACAATACCAAGCTCTATGGTAAGTCTGTTACACCGCTGTTTCTTCCAAGTGGAAATCAGCTCTGGATCTCCCTTCTTGTCATTTGGGACTGGGAAATGTCTCCTGCTCTAGGAAGTATTTCCTTACCACTCGAACTAGACTTTCATTGCTGCACAGAATGTATGCCCACTTGAAATTGTCTTGTTCATTTATGTGTGGATTCATTTACTGGGATGTATCCATGACTTAACCATGTGAAATAGACACACAGCATTGAAAAGGCAGGGGAGAGTTAGAAGATTTTCAGATGATGGTTTTTTATCCTATGTTGGTTCATCTCTCCTAGCAACTTGGGTCAGACAAGTACCAGGTGATTTCCACCAAGTCCTCATCCTTAATATATGGCTGCAAATCAAATCACCCAACCCATCCAGTCAGCCTGAACCCAACAATCAACCCCAAACTTATTCATCAACACCACACAACGCAACAAGCTCATAAAAATAACTTTTACTTAAAATGTTTTGATACAGTAATTCAGAAAAGTGCCTAAACACCTCCCAAATGATTGAACAACACCAGAAATCAAGTCAGATGTTAACATCCTAGTTACCTTTAATATAGTTGCGAACAAATACTGGCAGAGAACACTTTTCCAATACATCAAAGACTCAAAATACCCAGTATACTTCCAGGAGCAACACAGGAGGGACCCTCCTGCAAGACTGATGACCTGCTAATACCCAAAGCTCTGAAATATAAGTGTTGACCAGTCTTGAGGATCTCCACACCCAAGAACAGTGGGGTACAAAGGCTTCTCCTAAGAGCAGTCATACTCGGAGGCCTTAGCAAGACGTTGGAGCCCACCGGCTGGGTTGTTCCATCCAGGGTCCCTCTGCAGGGCAGGGCTGCGTCTCATATCTGAGTCTTTGGAGAGGCTCCTCTTCGCCCGGGTCGGACAGTCAGCTCTGGAGTACCCCTTTTCCGAGGACGACGACGAGAAACACATCTGCCAGTTGGGTGGTGATCTGGAGATGGACCTGGCTTCCGCGGCGGGGTCTGGCGCGGCTCCTGGGAGTTGCAGGCGAGCCGGGTTCCCCAGGGCGAGTGCACCTCCCTCCAGGCACTCAGCCCCTGGCCGCCCGGCGCCGCGGGCTCGGCGTGGTTCACCACTGCCCGGTCCTGCCCGCGCTTCCACAGCTCATAGCGCTCGGGCTGCAGGATGCGCACGAAGGCGTCCATGGAGAAGGCCACCTGCGCCTCGCCGCAGCTGCACTGCGAGGCCACTTTGCCATAATCGATCCAGCGCGGGGTGGCGAAATTGATGGCCTCGGCGCAGTTGAAGCCGTGGTTGAAGCCCGAGTGGTAGCCGTAGGGGAAGGTCACCATGAACTCGCCCGCCTCCTGCGTGACCCGACCGAAGGGGATGCCGTTGTCCCGGAGCACCGTGGGCGAGATGAGCGCCGCCTTGTGGCGCAGGAAGGCCTCGCAGCCCCGCGCGCTATCCGGGAAGAGCGCGCCGGCCAGGAGTTCCAGGCGCCGGCCGTGCTCGGGCGGCACCGCGTACCAGGTCTTGGGCTCCCCGAAGTGCAGGAAGTTGATGCTGTAAAGGTCCATGTCCTCCGTGTGCCAGGCGAAGGCGGTCTTCCACATGCCGAAGTACAGGTAGGGGGTGTTGACGCCCTCGATGACCACCCCGCACTCCTGCTCCAGCAGGTCCTGGATGGTCCCCAGGTGTCCCAGGTTCCACTGCTTCGTGTTTTCATCAAATAAAGAGCCACTGATATCCGCGCCGTATATTGGGGACTCAAAGAGGCGGGTTTTCCAATATTTTCGCTCCAATTCCTCAAAATCGGAGTAGAACGGAGTCTGGTATTTTTCAGTATTTGCTAAGTGGCGGTACTCTGCCACGGTCATGGCTTTCTTCTTTTTGTGGTATTGAGTAAACACACCTGCCCTCCCAGAGACCACCTGCTGGAGCGGAGCGGCTATTAAGATATCATCAATATCGTCGTAGGTCTGTCTGGCTTTCCATTCCTTGGGTGGAACTATCTTAGCCAAGCCTGCTCGGTGGGCCCCTTGCGATTCTATGTAAGCAATGTATTTGTTGAAATCCGCATATTCTTCCATGGTTGGGTGGAAGGTCATGATCTTACAACTTGGGTTCTGGGAACCAAGGTGCTTAGCCTGCATGGCTGCAGTATAATCAGCAGTGGCCTCTCGGGGTCTTAGGTATGCTGTGGGTACCTGAGAGTATTAGGGAGTAACCTCTTCCCTATGCTTTATTCTATAGCCAAAGGAAAGAGGGTGTTTCCCAGAGAGGAAGGCTCCCTGAACCAAGTCCTGCCTCAGTCTGCAGCTCTGTTACTTTCTTTGGTTGGAGATGTAAATGCCTAGGAGGCTTCCCTGGATTCACAGGCTTGAGTGCCTGGCAGTTTCTCAGCTCACTGTGGCAAAAAGTGTCTTCATGGAAGTTTCAAAGCCAAACCTAAAGAAAATACAGAATATCTGAAGATGAGTAGATGACAAAAGGAACTGATTTAACGCAAAATTTTATAGCAATCTTAATTTCAAAATTTGAATTTAAGGGCAAAAATATACTTTGTAAACAGGAATGTAAATTGGTGCAGTTATGGTACATACTATGGAAAACTGTAGAGAGGTTCTTTAAAATTTTAAATAGAACTATTATATAATCCAGCAATCTCATTTCTGGGTATATATCCAAATGAAATAAAAACAGAATATCAAAATAATATCTGCCCTCCTAGGTTCCTTGAGGCATTACTCACAATAGCCAAGATATGCAAACAACCATAGTGTCCATCCATGGTTGAATGAATACAGAAGATGTGATATAGATATTTGGTGGAATACTACTCAGTGATAAACAAGAATGAAATTTTTCCATTCGCAATAGCATTGGTTGACATGGAGGGTATTATTCCAAGTGAAATAAGGCAGAGAAAGAAATAAAGTACAGATACCAATGTGCACATTCCTAACAAGTATTATTATCCTTAAAGGGTAAACATCTGAAACATTCCAACTAAAGTACAATTATTAAATTGCATTCACAAACAGATTATTAGAAATATATGGATCAACTAAGTTTCTGAACACTGATTAGCATACAATATCTATAGATCCCATATACAAATTAACATCAATTATGAAGTGAAATATTAAAAAGGTTTCAATTCCTTTAATAACAAATAGATGCCTCCAAAGAAGAAGTCAAAATCTTATGCATTTAATCCTTGTACTTAAAATGCATAAAATGAGAATTTTACCAAGGGGAAAAAGTTGTTTTCTAATATAAAATGTCTTTTTCATCTTTGTATTTTAAAGGACAAACATCAAAAAAAAAGTGCTTGCCTTCTGCTAATCTAAAACCTTAATTCCAAATGAGGAAACACTACAACCCAGAAAATGGTTTCCTTGAAGAATTCAGCGTCTAAATAAAAAAGGTTGTGTTCAAAGCCTGGCTCTATCTGTCCCACCTCAGTTTCAGCTCAGTCAGCACCACCCTAATTCTAATATCCTCATATCCAATCAAAGTCTTTAATTTGATCCCACACATTTTTCAAGTTCCTTCTAATCGACTTACTCCTTACCCAATTCTAGAAACCATCTTATTTCCATTGGATCCCAGTTAACTAAATGAAGTACTTTTCCCCGAAAATTTTTGTGATTTTTACCAAAAAAAAAAAAAAATTAAGAAAAAAATTAGCTCCATTTGTCAGAAAATAGTTTAATAATAAAAACACAAGGAAATGATATCCCAGTGTATCTCTCTCTCTCTCACTCTCTCTATATATGTATATATACATATATATAGTAACTTTAAAAAACTTGTAATAGAAAAATTACCTCTTTTGCTTATAAGCACAAATAGAAATAAAATGACATACCTCTGATCAACAAAATCCTGATTCCAACTGGAGCTATTCAAGGATTCACAGAGACAGTGTTCTCTCAGCAGCTGGTCTCCAAATGCAGACCAATGTCCTGATGGCTCTGGCTTTATACCTAGGCAAAGGTATAATTTGATCAGGACCAATCAACAGTAATCATGGGATGAGGGCTCTGATTGGTCAGCCCAGGTAGTCTGTGCCCTTTTGATTTTTAAACCAATCAACAGATAACTGAGAGGTTGAAAATTACAAGAGTGGCACTTCCCTGGTGGCTTGGATGGTAAAGAATCTGCCTGCAGTGCGGGAGACTGGGGTTTGATTCCCTGGGTTGGGAAGATCCCTTGGAGAAGGCAATGGCAACCCACCCCAGTATTCTTGCCTGGGAAATCCCATGGACAGAGGAGCCTGGGGGGCTACAGTCCATAGGGTCGCAAAGAGCTGGACATGACTGAGTGAACACGACAAATTCATATCAGCTCACCATACCATCATGGTTATCCAGGCCTTTAAGACCTTTCTTGTATGTTCTTCTGTGTATTCTTTCCACTTCTTAATCTCTTCTGCTTCTATTAGGTCCTTACCATTTCTGTCTTTTATTGTGCCCATCCTAGAAATTAATAAATGTTTCCTCTCTATCTCCAATTTTATTAAAGAGATCTCTAGTTTTTCTGATTCTATTGTTTTCCTCTGTTTTTTTGCATTGTTTATTTAGGAAGAACTTCCTATCTCTCTCTCCATGCTATTCTCTGGAACTCTGCATTCAGATGGGTATATCTTCCCCTTTCTCCCTTGCCTTTCACTTCTCTTTCCTAGCTATATGTAAAGCCTCCTCAGACAACCACTATGCCTTCTTGCATTTCTTTTTCTTTGGGATGGTTTTGGTCATTGCCTCTTGTACAATGTTATGAACCTTCTTCCGTAGTTCCTCAAGTACTCTGTCTACCAGATCTAATCCCTCAAAACTATTTGTCACCTCCACTGTATAATCATAAGGAAATTGATTTAGGTCATATTTAGGTGTATGGCCTAGTGGTTTTCCCTACTTCAATTTAACCCTGAATTTTGCAATAGGAGCTCATGATATGAGCTACAGTCAGATCCAGGTCTTGTTTTTACTAATGATATAGGGCTTCTTCATCTTTGGCTGCAAAGAATATTATCTCATTTTGGTATTGACCATCTGATGATGTCCGTGTGTAGAGTCATCTCTTGGATTGTTTGAAAAGGATGTTTGCTATGACCAGCATGTGCTCTTGACAAAACTCTGTTAGCCAATGCCCTGCTTCATTTTGTACTCCAAGGCCAAACTTGCCTATTATTCCAGCTATCTCTTAACTTCCCGCTTCTGCATTCCAATCTCTTATGATAAAAAGGACATCTATTTTTGGTGTTAGTTCTAGAAGGTCTTGTAGGTCTTCATAGATCTGGTCAACTGAAGCTTCTTTAGCATTAGTGGTTGGGACATAGACTTGGATTACCATGATATTGAATGGTTTGCCTTGGAAACGAACAGAGATCATTCTATCGTTTCTGAGATTGCACCCAAGTACTGCATTTTGGACTCTTCTGTTGACTATGAGGACTACTCCATTTTTTTCTAAGGGATTCTTGCCCACAGTGGTAGATATAATGGTCATCTGAATTAAATTAGCACATTCCCATCCATTTTATGTTGGATCATATGGTAGCTCTATTATTTTTTTAAAAATACCTCCATACTGTTCTCCATAGTGGCTGCACCAATTTACCTTCCCCCTCAAGGTGTAAAAAGGTGCCCTTTTATCCATACCCTCTGCAGCATATGCTGCTGCTAAGTCGCTTCAGTCGTGTCTGACTCTGTGCGACCCCATAGACGGCAGCCCACCTGGCTCCCCCGTCCCTGGGATTCTCCAGGCAAGAACACTGGAGTGGGTTGCTATTTCCTTCTCCACTGCAGCATTTATTTGTATACTTTTTGAGATGGCCATTCTGACAGGTGTGAGGTGATGTCATTGTGGTTTTGATTTGCATTTCTCTAATAATTAGCAGTGTTGAGAATCTTCATATGCCTATTGGCTATTTGTATATTTTCTTTGGAGAAATGCCTACTTAGGACAAGAAGACTAATTTAGAAACCAGTTTATTGGTACAGCTAACCTGTATACTTAACACTGCTTGTCCTGATTGGGTAAGGAAAATTTTTCATTTTCTTTAAAAAAGCATAACACTTTTTTTAAGATTTATTTATTTTACTTATTTATTTTTGCATGTGCTGGGTCTTCATTGCTACACAAGCTTTTCTGGTAGTTGCGGCAAATGGGGGCTACTCTCTAGCCGTGGTGCCCAGGCTTCTCATCGGGTTGACTTCTCTTGTTGCTAAGTACAGGATCTAGAGCTCACGGGCTTCAGTAGTTGACATTCCCGGGCTCTAGAGCACAGACTCAATAGTTGTGGGGCACAGGTTCGGTTGCTCCAAGGCATGTGGGATCTTCCGGGATCAGAAATCGAACCCAAGTCTCCTGCATTATCAAGCAGACTCTACCACTGAGTCATCAGGGAAGCCTGGGAAATATTTTAAGTATGCAAGTAACCGAGTGAAAACATAAGGAGTACAATGGGAGCAATATTTTATGAAAACTGCTTTTGTTTCTTTTTCTTCCAATCCCTCAATTTTGTTATCCTAGGCTCTCCAGGACATCTATATGCCAGAGAGGAGACTGTGATATTCCTGAACTATAACAAGGAGAACTTCTGTTTGTAAAATGGAAAAGAGCAATATGAGCCAGGCTACTGTCTTCATAGAGACTTTTCAGAGTTCTTTTATTTCTCTGCACTACCATACCCACAACTGACCTATATTAAAGGACCAAAACCCCCCAACATCTCAGTCACTAAAAGTTACCCCCTGCTCGTATAAGATCTACTATTATGGTCCAAGGGAACTCTAGGGCTGCTACCTGCCCAGTAATTCCCGTCAGCTTCCATCCTGTGGTTCCACCATCTCAGTACAGGACTTAATCATCTTTTCAGCCAAGCATTTCACTGCCATCCTCCACTGTGCCTGGAATCCCCAAGTTCAGTTTCTCAATCTCAATTTTCCACAGAATACGCTACCACAAATTTGCCTCGCTGCATGGTGACAGGAATGAGACGTGAGCTTCTGCCATTCCTCAATCAGAACTTCAAAGAAGCCTTACTTGTTCATGACTGTTCCCTTTTGTTTTACATGGTGCTTCAGATTCCAAAGTCTTCTGGAAATTCTGTGGGGGCAGAGCTGGAGGGAAGAGAGATGTGCTTTGTATCTCTGAAATGTTTCCTTCTGCATCCAGTTTTCAAAATTTATTCTGTTTGGCCACTTCTGTGCATTTTCAACACTAAGGCCTGAGTCAATAACCATCAACTCTCACCTGTTTGGGGACTTCTCTGGTGGCTCAGACAGTAAAGAATCCACCTGCAATGCAGGAGACATGAGTTCGATCCCTGGGTCAGGAAGATCCCCTGGAGAAGGGAATGGCAACCCACTCCAGTATTCTTGCCTGGAGAATTCCATAGACAGAAGAACCTCGTGGGCTCCAGTCCATGCAGTTGCAAAGAGTTGGACACGACTGAGTGACTCTCACCTGTTTTAACTATTTCTCTTGTCCCCATGTGGTGCACAGAACAACGGATGTGGTTATTTAAATATGCAAATTGTATCATGTCAAGTGCTGGGTTTTTTTGCTTAATATCTTTAATAATTCTTATGAAAGATATTAAGCAAAAAAAAAAACCCAGCACTTTCTATTATCTGTAAATCCTTCCACAAAATGTGTTACAGTTCTTCAGTTTACTGCAAACATATCTTTAAAAAAATGTCAGCCCTACAGTTGAAGCCATAATGCAAAGTTTTAATTATTGGCACCATACTAAAAAAGCACAATGGAAAACATTTTATTTAAATAAAATGAGGATAATATTTTACTGGGGAATACATCCACCAATTCATTTTCCCTCCATATCTACATCCAATAGTAGTGTTTTATAGGCAAATTTTAAACAAACACAAATTCTTAAAAAATAATGAAAGCCATATTTTGCTCAGGGATACTATTATCCACATACCATACAGGTTATTTTATAGCAGATACTAGTCTGCTAAATTTCAGATGGCAAAATGCTAAGCAGTGAGTTGGGTATTGTCCAGCTAGTGGTTTCTTGTCATCCTGGAGAATCTGTCAATGTGTAATGATGAGACCATCTTGTCACCACCACTTCTCTTCTCAGAGGTGACTTCACTGTGATACAACATTCATATTCTTAAGATGCAAGGCCTAGCAAAAAGCCTCCCACAAATCCACTGCATATCACAATGTTCTGCTTGACAAATTCTGTTGCTTCTTCTATTATGTTATTGATTTCAGGTGCTGCCTTATTTGCTCGTTTTTTAACCTGTCTTTTTGCTTTGTTTACATCTTTTTCCACTCTCTTCCAGTCGATCTGCACATAGCCACTGTGACTGGCAATCTGAAGGAGAAGAAAGCCACCACCTACTGCAGTTGCTGCAAGTTTTCCAACTTTCTGGAACAAAAATCCGGCACACCAGCCACTCACTCCACCCATTACAATCTGGGTGGCTACCAAGTATTTTTCTACCATAGGTCCGGAACTGTGGCCAAACACTCGATTCCACCAGTGATGTCGTCTGGCATACTCAGTTAAATCCAACACTTCGTAAGAATCATCATCACTTTCATATTCTTGGGGAGGGGGGTTCCGGGTCACCATGATACCGCCGGCGGCCTGTACTGAGGCGGTCCCAACCTGCCCGCCTCTCGCCCCTCCTTTAAAAACCGCTCTAGCCCTCAAGTGCTGTTTTAAACTTCCAAAGCCTTCTCATTTCAAGTTGAATAAACTCAAATACTCATCATGAGCTACAAGGTCCTATATACCTTACACCCTGTCTCTCTCCTTTCTACGCCCCAGACACAAAGGAGCTTCCTTTCTATCTCTGCAAAAACAACAACCCCAAGCTCTATGTTACATCTGTTACACTTGCTGTTTCTTCCAAGGGGAAATCAGCTCTGGACATCCCTTCTTGTCATTTGGGACAGGGAAAGATCTCCTGCTCTAGGAAGTATTTCCTGACCACTGGAACCAGACTACCCATTCTGCTGTCTCATCCCACCCCCTTTCATTGCTTCATAGAACATATGCCCACTTGAAATTCTTGTTCATTTATGTGTGGATTCATTTGTTTGGATGTATCCATGATTTAACTATGTGAAATAGACTAACAACATCGAGAAGACAGTGGAGAGCCAGCACTCTTTGTCCCATGTTGGCTCATATCTCCCAGGTGATTTCCACCAAGTCATCCTTAAGATATGGCTGCAGACCAAATCCCCCAACCCAGCCAGTCAGCCAGAACCCAACAATCAACCCCCAACTCATTCATCAACACCATACAATGCAACAAGCTCATAAAAATAAGTTTTGCTTTAAATGTTTTGATATAACTATTCAGAAAAGTGCATAAAAGCATTCAGCTCAGTTCAGTTCAGTTCAGTCACTCAGTCATGTCTGACTCTTTGCGACCCCATGAATTGCAGCATGCCAGGCCTCCCTGTCTATCACCAACTCCCGGAGTTCACTCAAACTCACATCCATCAAGTCAGCGATGCCATCCAGCATTACCACCTCTCAAATGATTGAATGAACAATCCCAGAAATCAAGTCAGATGTTAACTTTCTGGTTGCCTTTAATATAGTTGCAAACAAACACTGGAAAATAACACTTTTTCAATACATTAAAGACTCAGAAATATTATATATTATTATCTGAGCCTCTGCTGACCTAATTGGTCAAAAGAGCTTTGTGTGGCAGAACCAAGGGATGGGTGAAAAGGAAGTAGGAAGAAGAAAAGGAGAAAAGTTGTAGAGTACTCAAAACCCAGGATTCTTCAGAAGCTATGCAGTATCCAGAGTTGGCCCACGGGATGGGATCTGAGGTAGATCGGCTCTGGTGACCTCAGCAGGACCTAGTTCACAGGGTCACTAGAGTGTCCAGTGGATGAAGCTTCAGCTGGTGACACAGGAGTTAGCAGTGTCTGAAGATTCCAGGTTCTGGGAGAAAGAACAAACACTGGAGAATTGGGTAAGCACCATGGACCCAGCACTTCCAGGGGCAACACAGGAGGGACCCTCATGCCAGACTACACATGTGCTCAGTTGCTTTGGTCATGTCCAACTCTTTGCAACCCTATGGATCCTAGCCCACCAGGCTCCTCCATGCATGGGATTTTTCAGGCAAGAATACTGGAGTAGATTGCTACGCCCTCCCCCAGGCATCTTCCCTACCTAGGAATCTAACCCATGTCTCCAGGGTCTCCTATGTTGGTAAGTGGGTTCTGTGTCACTGCTGCTCCTGCTGCTAAGTCACTTCAGTCGTGTCCGACTCTGTGCAATCCCACAGATGGTAGCCCACCAGGCTCCCCCATCCCTGGGATTCTCCAGGCAAGAACACTGGAGTGGGTTGCCATTTCCTTCTCCAATGCATGAAAGGAAAAGTGAAAGTGAAGTCTCTCAGTCGTGCCCTACTCTTAGCGACCCTATGGACTGCAGCCTACCAGGTTCCTCCATCCATGGGATTTTCCAGGCAAGAGTACTGGAGTGGGGTGCCATTGCCTTCTCCACCAGCCACCTGGAAAGCCCCCATGCAAGATTAATGACCTGCAAATACCCAAGCCTCTGAAATGTCAATGTGACCACTCTTGAGGATCCTCCACACCCAAGAGCAGTGGGGTACAAAGGCTGGGTTATGGGACAGGGCCACAGTCATACCTGGAGGCCTTAGCAGGAGGCTAGAGTCCAGGGCTCGTTGGGGCAGGATTGTCCATCCGTCCCTCTGCAGACAGGGGTTGAGCCTTGGGGTTCTGAGCCTTGCGGTCTAAGGCGAGGCCCCTCTTAGCTCCGATAGGGGCAGTCAGCTCTTGAGTGCCTTTTTCCTGAGGGCGACGACGAGAACCACATCTGCCAATTGGGTGGAGGCACAAGGCCACCGACGGACCTGGCGACAGCGGAGAGGTCTGGCTGGGCTTCCGTGAGCTGCTGCTGGCGACAGAGTCAAACTGGGAGGCCGAGCAGGAACCCCGGGCAGGCAAGGGGCGCAGGGACACGGCCCGCACAGGGGCTCTGGGGTCGGTGCCCTCGCTTGAGGACACGGGCTGACGCAGGCGGGTGGTGCGGCGAGGCGGGAAGTACTTGGGGCCCAGCGTTTGCACCTCCTTCCAGGCTCTCAGCTCCTGGCCGCCCGGCGCCGCGGGCTCGGCGTGGTTCACCACTGCCCGGTCCTGCCCGCGCTTCCACAGCTCATAGCGCTCGGGCTGCAGGATGCGCACGAAGGCGTCCATGGAGAAGGCCACCTGCGCCTTGCCGCAGCTGCACTGCGAGGCCACTTTGCCATAATCGATCCAGCGCGGGGTGGCGAAATTGATGGCCTCGGCGCAGTTGAAGCCGTGGTTGAAGCCCGAGTGGTAGCCGTAGGGGAAGGTCACCATGAACTCGCCCGCCTCCTGCGTGATCCGACCGAAGGGGATGCCGTTGTCCCGGAGCACCGTGGGCGAGATGAGCGCCGCCTTGTGGCGCAGGAAGGCCTCGCAGCCCCTCGAGCTGTCCGGGAAGAGCGCGCCGGCCAGGCGTTCCAGGCGCCGGCCGTGCTCGGGCGGCACCGCGTACCAGGTCTTGGGCTCCCCGAAGTGCAGGAAGTTGATGCTGTAAAGGTCCATGTCCTCCGTGTGCCAGGCGAAGGCGGTCTTCCACATGCCGAAGTACAGGTAGGGGGTGTTGACGCCCTCGATGACCACCCCGCACTCCTGCTCCAGCAGGTCCTGGATGGTCCCCAGGTGTCCCAGGTTCCACTGCTTCGTGTTTTCATCAAATAAAGAGCCACTGATGTCTGCGCCGTATATTGGGGACTCATAGAGGCGGGTTTTCCAATATTTTCGCTCCAATTCTTCAAAATCGGAGTAGAATGGAGTCTGGTATTTTTCAGTATTTGCTAAGTGGCGGTACTCTGCCACGGTCATGGCTTTCTTCTTTCTGTGGTATTGAGTAAACACACCTGCCCTCCCAGAGACCACCTGCTGGAGCGGAGCGGTTATTAAGATGTCATTGATATCGTCGTAGGTCTGTCTGGCTTTCCACTCCTTGGGTGGAACTATCTTAGCCAAGCCTGCTCGGTGGGCCCCTTGCGATTCTATGTAAGCAATATATTTATCAAAATCAGTAAACTCTTCTTTGGTTGGATGAAATATCATTATGCTACAACTTGGGTTCTGAGCACAACTGGGCTTCATAGCTTCCATTAATAAACAAACTGCCAAGTTTTTCTGTATATTCTGGATATGTGAGGATGCTGGAAAATGTTACTTTTTCAAAAACGGTTTGAAGATCTGTGAGTCAGAAGGAATGCCCAGTGGACTTTAATACAATGAGCTGATGGTACTGCTCAGGCCTGCTGCTTCTCCAGGGGAATCCAGTCTGGACAGAAGCTTTGATCAGGACTAATGGCTGAGCCTGCAAGTCTATGATGTTCCTCAGTTGACCTTTGGCTCTGTCCTCTTGAGGTATATTGAATTACCCAGTCTTGGACAGATATCTCAAATGTAGTGTCTTCAGGGTGGTATTGAAAACAAAACCTAAAAAATATATATATATATATAATACAGAAAGGTTGAAAACTAATGTTTGGAAAATGTTAATAGAGAACTACAAATAAACTATCATGGAATATAATTGCAAGCTCAAATAAAGGCTAAAATTTCACAAAACTGGCAATACAAGAAATGGTATTGATTTGGAACAACAGAAATTCTTATATTCTAGTAAGGAGAATGTAAATCATTACACTCACTTTGAAAAACAATTTGGACAGTACTATGTTACTGAGTTTACCCTTTTGCTATGATTCAACTGTTACCACGTGCCTAGGATATGTGTATGCCTATGCACTGAAAGTCAAGTCCAAGAATGTTCAAAACATTATTCTAGTAACTAAACACTGAAAAAGGTCAGTTTTCATTCCAATCCAAAGAAAGGCAAGGCCAAAGAATGCTCTACCGCACAGTTGCACTCATCTCACATGCTAGTAAAGTAATGCTCAAAATTCTCCAAGCCAAGCTTCAGCAATAATGTGAACCGTGAACTTCCTGATGTTCAAGCTGGTTTTAAAAAAGGCAGAGGAACCAGAGACCAAATTGCCAACATCAGCTGGATCATCGAAAAAGCAAGAGACTTCCAGAAAAACATGTATTTCTGCTTTATTGACTATGCCAAAGCCTTTGACTGTGTGGATCACAATAAGCTGTGGAAAATTCTGAAAGAGATGGGAATACCAGACCACGTTAGCTGCCTCTTGAGAAATCTGTATGCAGGTCAAGAAGCAATAGTTAGAACTGGACATGGAACAACAGACTGGTTCCAAATAGGGAAAGGAGTACTTCAAGGCTGTATATTGTCACCCTGCTTATTTAACTTCTATGCAGAGTACATCATGAGAAACGCTGGGCTGGAAGAAGCACAAGGTAGAATCAAGATTGCCGGGAGAAATAGCAATAACCTCAGATATGCAGATGACACCACCCTTATGGCAGAAAGTGAAGAAGAACTAAAAAGCCTGTTGATGAAAGTGAAAGTGGAGAGTGCAAAAGTTGGCTTAAAACTCAACATTCAGAAAATGAAGATCATGGCATTCGGTCCCATCACTTCATGGGAAATAGATGGGGAAACAGTGTCAGACTTTATTTTGGGGGGCTCCAAAATCACTGCAGATGGTGACTGCAGCCATGAAATTAAAAGACGCTTACTCCTTGGAAGGAAAGTTATGACCAACCTAGACAGCATATTCAAAAGCAGAGACATTACTTTGCCAACAAAGGTCCATCTAGTCAAGGCTATGGTTTTTCCAGTAGTCACGTATGAATGTGAGAGTTGGACTGAAGAAAGCTGAGCACTGAAGAATTGATGCTTTTGAACTGTGGTGTTGGAGAAGACTCTTGAGAGTCCCTTGGACTGCAAGGAGGTCCAACCAGTCCATTCTAAAGGAGATCAGTCCTGGGTGTTCATTGGAAGGACGGATGCTAAAGCTGAAACTCCAATACTTTGGCCACCTCATGTGAAGAGTTGCCTCATTGGAAAAGACTCTGATGTTGGGAGGGATTGGGGGCAGGAGGAGAAGGGGATGACAGAGGATGAGATGGCTGGACGGCATCACCGACTCGACGGACATGAGTTTGAGTGAACTCCGGGAGTTGGTGATGGACAGGGAGGCCTGGCGTGCTGCAATTCATGGGGTTGCAAAGAGTCGGACATGACTGAGCGACTGAACTGAACTGAACTGAAACACTGGAAACATCCCAAATGTCAATCAACAGTAGAATGGATAAACACATGGTAGTATATTCATACAGTGTAATACAATACAGCAATGAAGATAAAACAAGAATTACTTGAAAATATAGGCATAATTCTATAAACATAAAACTAATTAGGCTTAAAAGAATATCTATTCTATGCTTCCATTTATACAAAGATAAAAAGGAGGCAAAGTAATCTATGTTAGAAGTCATAATAGTGGCTACCTTTGTGAATGAGAGAGGTTATGAGTGGAGTCATGAGGAAGTTTCTAGAGTAATATAAATATTCTGTTTGGAACATAGGTAAACACAGCCATCAGAATGGTTCATTGTCATAATTTTCACAGATTTCTGTGAACTAAATTTTCAAAAATTTACTTAAGTTAGTTAAATACATATATTTAAAAATAGAGTTTAGGGTGAAAAGCATTAAAGGAGTCAGAGATATATTATTATAACAAAAGGAAAAGGAAGAGTGACTGAAAGTAAATGAACTAATAAACATTCAACTGAAGAAGCTAAAAAAGAGAAAAAACTAAAAAAGTATATTTAAAAATTTTTAAAAAAGAGAACGAAGAATGAAAAAATAACAAAGAATAAAGATGAAAGTAATAAGCGATAACACATACAAAACAGAAAACTGATGACCAAAAATATCCTTTGAAGAAATTAATAAGAGCCAAAAATCATGGGAATAACCGAGCACAAGAAAAGGAAGAAGGGGACTTCCTTGGTGGTACAATGGATAAGAATCACCTGTAAATGCAGGGGACACAGGTTCAATCCCTGGTCTGGGAAGACTGCACATGCCTCAGAACAACTAAGCCCATGCAGCACAGCTAGTGAGCCTGCCCGCTTCAACAAGCGAAGCCCACGCGCCTAGAGCTGGCACTCCACGACAGGAGCAGTCACTGCAAAGAGAAGCCTGCGCGCCGCAGCTGGAGAGCCCCAGCTCTCCGAGCCTAGAGAAAGCCTGCATGCAGCAACGAAGACCCAGAGCCACCAAAAAGAAAATAATTTTTTTTAAAAGTAAGAAGGGAAAAATAAGTTACTAGGAATGAAATAGGGGCCAAAGCTAGTAACAGCAAAGAATTTTTTAAATCTCAAAAGAGAATATTAGGAGCAACATGACAGCAAAACTTTCCAAAGATAAGAGAGAAAAATAATTTTCTAGGGAGGAAACATATCCAAAATGGATCCAAGGAAAACGAGAAAGCTTCAATATCCCAGTATAAAGATCTGGCTCAAAGTATGACCCTTCAAAGTCCAGGAGACACATCATTTTATATGTGAATCTAGAAAATTTTAAAGAAACAATTAACTCTTATTATTCAAGTTGTTTCAGAGTATAGAAAAAGGTGGAAAGCTATTCAGATGAGACTATTATCTCTGAGAGCAAAATTAAATAAAGGACAATAGAAAATAAAGCTATGGGCTATCTTTGTTTAAGCACTGATAAAAGCATAAAATGGAATATTATTCAATGAAATGCTGTAGCAATACAGTAAAATAATAATACATCATGACTAAATAGAATGCAAGAATGATTCAGCATTGGAAAATCTAACGGTATAATTCAGAATATTAACAAAGGGAATTAAACATATCATCATATTGTAGGTATCCAAAAAAAGGCATTTGATGAAATGCAACATCCATTCATGATTTTAAAATTCTTACTTGCAAAGCATCAAGGGAAACTTCTTTTGCAAGATAAAGAATTTTAATGTAAAAAAATAGCAAGGATCATTCTTCACAGTGAAACAAAAGTAATAGTCTCATTAAATTTAGAAGAAAATAAAAAGAATCAGCAAACTATTCATTAACTCAATTTCAAGTGCTCTGTTTCCTAATCCTCTTCAGTTCAGTTCAGTTCAGTCGCTCAGTGGTATCCAACTGTTTGTGACCCCATGGACTGCGGCATACCAGGCTTCCCTGTCCATCGCCAACTCCTGGAGTTTACCCAAACTCATCTCCATTGAGTTGGTGATGCCATCCAACTATCTCATCTTCTGTTGTCCCCTTCTCCTCCTGCCCTCAATATCTCCCAGCATCAGGGTCTTTTCAAATCAATCAGTTCTTCACATAAGGTGGCCAAAGTCTTGGACTTTCAGCTTCAACATCAGTCCTTCCAATGAACACTCAGGACTGATCTCCTTTAGGATGGACTGGTTGGATCTCCTTGTAGTCCAAAGGACTCTCAAGAGTCTTCTCCAACACCACACTTTAAAAGCATCAATTCTTCGGTGCTCAGCTTTCATTATAGTCCAACTCTCACATCCATACATGACTACTGGAAAAACCATAGCCTTGACTAGATGGACCTTTGTTGGCAAAGTAATGTCTCTGCTTTTTAATATGCCTAATCCTCTTATACTCCTCTAATTTCCACCCTCTAAATATTCTATGTCACCTTCCCTGTCCTCAAACTTCAGGCATACCTACTCCACTCCACTTAGAATCCTTGGAATGTCCTAAAAGTCCCTATATGATCTGGCCCATCATCACCTCCTGACCTTACCCCTTTCTCCCAGGAGATCAGCCCTGGGATTTCTTTGGAAGGAATGATGCTAAAGCTGCAACTCCAGTACTTTGGCCACCTCATGCAAAGAGTTGACTCACTGGAAAAGACTCTGATGCTGGGAGGGATTGGGGGCAGGAGGAGAAGGGGACGACAGAGGATGAGATGGCTGGATGGCATCACTGACTCAATGGACGTGAGTCTAAGTGAACTCCGGGAGTTGGTGATGGACAGGGAGGCCTGGCGTGCTGCGATTCATGGGGTCGCAAAGAGTCAGACACGACTGAATGACTGAACTGAACTGAACTGAACTGATGTAAACATTAGTCTTCAGATATTGAGCATCCAAAGGAAACACTCTGATTTTGTAAGTGTAACTCTGTGCTCAAATCAAAACTCAGAATTTGCAGGTACAATGACAGTGATCCTTCCGTGCTCCAGACATACGCTTTCTCTATGGGTCTCAGATGGCTGCTTTTACTGTGAGACTGCCTCCGTGCTTCTTTGAGTTGGAGTCACAAGTACTAGGTGAATATAGATCTTTTCATTTCAGATACTCTTCCATTTTACCCTTAATTCATGGTATTCCCAAGTAACACAGAAATTCCTCATCTAAGGAAACTTGTCAATTCTGACAATTGAGGAAGAATATTTTTATCAGAATAATTAGACTTAATGGATTTCTGGAAATTAAGTAGGAAGTCTTTAAAAATTAATTTCTCCAAGATTTCCTGGATGTGTGTGTGTGTGTATGTGTGTGTGTGTGTGTGTGTGTTTTAAACTGGGAAGGTGAGAAATGAAGTGAAGTTTAAAAATCCCTCTCACTGTGGCCGCTGTCTAGATTGCTCACAACAATTTGAGGACAGCAGGAAAGCCTTCTTGTCTTCCATGTTGCATGCATATTTTCAAAGTTATTATTCCAGATGGGGACTGTTGACAAAATGCCTCAAGCATTAGCCACTGTTTCTGCTGACAGTCAATATCTAAATGATGTGTTTATTAAATTTCTTCTCAAGTTATAATGTCTGCTAACCATTTATTGAAAATAATTATAACCATAATATTTGACAGCTCAATAAATTCTATTTGATGGAGATAAGTGACTCAACTTTCCTCCTACTGTACAGTTTTTTTTTTACTTTTCCATAATTATTACCCATTTATAAATATCCTATATTTAAGTACTTAGATCAATATATAAAGTAAAATATCAGTTAAACAATATTCCTTGGATTAGATATTTAGAAATGGAATTACCACATTGCAAAGTTTAAATATTTTAAGATCCTTAACTCATATTGCCAAAATTTTCCAGAAAGATATCACTTTACATCCTTACTATTAACTTTGCTCTGAAAAAAATCTTTTAATAATTTGTAAGTGAAAAAAGAGTAGTTCAAGTTTTAAATTATACTTCTTGGATTACTACTAAGATTGATATTTTTTTCTTCAGTGAATGTTAGCCATTTGGATTTTATCATATGCACTGGTTCATATCCTTTGCCCATTTTTCTCTAATATGCTTCTAGTGTTTTGTCTCATCTACTTATGTGAACATTTTACATATTATGTGAATATTTCACATATTTTACATAGTATATGAATATTTTACAAACTGCTCATATGAATATTTTACAAACTGCTCATATGAATATTTTACATATTAAACCTCTTGTTCAATCTAGTTATAGTTTTTTCCCAGTTTGCCATTTCTTTAATTTATATTTAGTTTTAAATGATTTTTGACATTCATTTCAGTCTTATTAAAAAGTTGAGTCTGTTTTTCCTATGTAATGCCTTTCATGGCTTTTAAGTTTAGAAAGTTATTTCCCCATCCAGAGGCAGATAAATACTGCCTTATGAGTTTTTTCCCTTTTGTATGTTAGTTCAGTTCAGTTTAGTCGCTCAGTCATGTCCAACGCTTTGCAATCCCACGGACTGCAGCATGCCAGGCCTCCCTGTCCATCACCAACTCCTGGAACTTGCTCAAACTCAGGTCCATTGAGTCGGTGATGCCATCCAACTATCTCATCCTCTGTCGACCCCTACTCTCACCTTCAATCTTTCCCAGCATCAGGTCTTTTCCAATGAGTCAGTTTTTCACATCAGGTGGCCAAACTATTGGAGTTTCAGCTTCAGCATTAGTCCTTCCAATGAATTTTCAGGACTGATTTCCTTTAGGATAGACTGGTTGGATTTCCTTGCAGTCCAAGGGACTCTCAAGAGTCTTCTCCAACA